>NC_058131.1:400281421-400293185 GCF_016433145.1 Gracilinanus agilis | reverse complement strand
CACACACACACACACACACACACACACACACACACACACACAAGTATTTAAGAAAACTTGACTGAGAATGGAGAGGTGAAGTAACTCTAGAGCCTCATCTGCCAGACAGCAAGCCCAGGGAAGGGCAGCAACGGGCCAAGCTGACTGAGGGATAAGCAGTCACCAGGCACCAGTAGCGCCTGCTCCCACAAGCTCTTTTTTTTTCTTTCTTTCTTTTTTTTTTTTTTTAACGTGGTTTTTCTTAGGGCAGATGGCCCGGCTGAATGGACCACTGGCCTCAGCTGAGCAGCCTCCTGTTTATTTTGAGGCTTTGGTCACCAAGGAAACAGCAGGTCATAGCTCAGAAAAGCTTCTCCGAAATCGGCAAATCACAGGATGAAAGAGAGCCAGCTATTTTCTTTTCCCTTTCAGATCTATCATCTGGCCAGTATGCACTCATGTGTAGGTGTCTGTCTGTCTGTCTGCTTTTGTTGCAAAACCTCAAGGAATAGGGGTAGTATTAAGCTAACAGCAAACCGCCCCCCCCCCATATGAGGGACAGAAAGAGGTGGAGTCAGGTCTGAGACGGTATTTCAATCATCCTTTACCCAAAATCGACAAGTGAGTTGATACAGAAAACCTAGGTTTATCCAATGGGAATCAGAAAAAAGTTCCACTGCCTTGGAACCAATACATGGTATAGATTCTAAGACGGAAGGTAAGGGTTTTAAAAAAAGTGGAAGCCTCCAGTGAGCTCCTACAAAGCAGTATGGAGCCATGCTAGAGTCCACCTGAATAGATGATGGGCATGTGTGGGAGGCTGCCTATACCAGAATAAGCCATTAACGAAAAGGTGAGAGAAGAGGCCAAGATGAAACACACTAGTTGAGAAGGTTGTCTTGGAGAGGCTAAATGGAAATGCGGTTAGCAGTTTTCTGTAATTAAGGGAGGTTCTCTCCTCCTCATGGAAATCGAAGGCCTTCTGTGTATATCTGTTTGTTTATATTGGCCTGTTAGCTATTCTCTGCATACAAAACACCATCTCCCATTTCTCTGCCTTTTCATAAATGATTCCTCCATTCCTCTAGAACACACTCTAGAACTCAGGCTTGAAGAATGCCCACCTGAAGCTCAGGTACCAAGTGGGAGGTCTCTCAAAGACCCACCTTTTCCCTCTAATTGACAGCACTCTCTTTCCCCTTGTCATAAGACTTTGCTTTCCTTTACTTGGGAACCTTTTGTATCCATCCCCCAGCAGAATGGAAGTTCCTTGAGGGCAGGGACTGTTTCGTAGTTTAATCTTCCTTTAGATCATCACTGCTTCATAAATATAGTGCCTTTGTGCCTAGTGGGAGCTTACCAAATGCTTTTTGTATCTAATTATAGGAGTTCATGTACCTGCCCAGTCAGCTGCCCTGCTACTGATTCATTCGAGCTACAGACTGACCTGTCAGAACTGGAAAGCATTATCTTTCCATCCCTTCCTCACGTGAGCAGCTGTCAGCACCCAGAGTGGCGTTAGGGAGAAACTTATTATCCTGCGTCAAGGAATCTCCAAATTCCTCAGGGCACATGCAAGTAGAAATTATCTTTTTGAATCTAAGAAAGAAGGCTGCGTCTCTTTTATTAGCACCGGGAGACTCAGAAATTCTGAGGGCAAGTTAGTAGCACCAGTCTCACCTGAAAAGCCATTCCATCATCACAGTGCCAGGTTTTACCAAATGGAAATCTCATTCAGTTGCCACTTCTACACATCATAAAACAATCTGGAAAATGAGTGGGTTGAACTGTATGATAATATACACTCATAATAATTACTCTAAGCAACACATGACTATCTGATTCATCTCAGGGAAACTGCATTGTTTTTGTTTCATTTTCTGTGCTCTAATTCTTTTAAAAAATAATTAGTATTCTATGTGAGTTGGAACTTTAATAATATTTAATAAACTATGAAATATTTTAATTCAAAGGTACCTTAGAAATAATCCAACTGGAGGGGACAGCTGGGTAGCTCAGTGGATTGAGAGCCAGGCCTAGAAATGGGAGGTCCTAGGTTCAAATCTGGCCTCAGACACTTCCTAGCTGTGTGACCCTGGACAAGTCACTTAATCTCCACTGCCTAGCCCTTACCACTCTTCTGCCTTGGAATCAATATACAGTATTGATTCTAAGGTGGAAGGTAAGGAATTTAAAGAAAAAAGAAAGAAAACATCCAATTGGGGCAACTAGGTGATTCAATGGTAATACAGGAGATCCTAATCTGCCTCAGACACTTATTTTCTGTGTGACCCTGGAAAGTCACTTAACCCCCATTGCCTAGCCCTTACCACTCTTCTGCCTTGGAATCAATACAGAGTATTGATTCTAAGGTGGAAGGTAAGGATTTTAAAGAAAAAAAAAAAGAAATAATCTAATTGGAGCAGCTAGGTGATATGATGGTGAGACAGGAGAGCCTAGGTTCAAATTTGGCCGCAGCTACATCCTAGCTGTGTGAACCTGGGAAAGTCATTTAACCTCTATTGTATAACCCTTACCACTCTTCTGCCTTGGAATGAATACTTAGAATTAAATCTAAGATAGAAGGCAAAGATTTTTGAGAAAGAAAGAAAGAAAGGAAGGAAGGAAGGAAGGAAGGAAGGAAGGAAGGAAGGAAGGAAGGAAGGAAGGAAGGAAGAATCCAGTCTTTAAGAAAACTCCTTTTTTCTACTAAAGAAATCTAAGACCCAGAATAGTGAAGAAACTTGCCTAGGGACACAGAGCTATCATGTAATATAGAGTCAGAATCAAAAGACCTGTTTTCTCATTTCCCAGTCTTTGTTTTCTAACCATTATATCATCCTTGATCATCCTGGATGTGAGTTTTATTGTTGTTCAATTATTTCAATCACTTCTGACTCTGTGACCACATTTTTGGGATTTTCTTGGTAGAGATACTGGAATGATTTGCCATTTCCTTCTCTAGCTCATTTTACAGATGAGAAAACTGAGGCAAACAGGGTGAAGTGATTTGCCCAGCATCACATAGCTAGTAAGTAAATATCTGAGTCCAGATTTTAACTCAGAAAGATGTTGTCTTCCTGATTTCAAGCCCAGTGCTCTATCCACTACATTGTCAACATGGCATAGAAGAGGGAGGTTTGGTCTTGGAGCTAGGGCAACCTGTGTTCAGATCTTTCCTTCAGTCTTTACAGCCTGTTACTTCCCTTTCTTTCTCAGCACTTCAGGCAACTTTCTAAGATTCTCTAGGTTGCAGAGAAGGTGCTGACCTGTTCTGATACAAGGAGTTTCCTCATCCAAGAGTTCCCTACAGCAATGAAATCCTATGGATATGTGGAGCTAACAGTTGAAACACAATACAAAAACATAGACATTAGTCAAGCCAATGCAAAGGGGATGGGAGTCTTGTTTGTATGATTGTTATTCAGAAAGGTCACTTTACAAACGAGCTCCAAATTGCAATGAGTATCTAGCTGATGTGGCCATACATTTATGGCTATAGAGCCTTAAAAGTCTAACCTACTCATTTTACAAATGGGAACCAGTAAAGTCAGAGAGGTAAGTGACTTTATTGTGGGAGAAACACACCCAAGTTTGTAGCAGGGTCTTGCCCCAAGAATGGGAGACTCAAACTACGTTCAATCCAGAAATATGAAAAGAATTTTATTTGAAGAAGTAGTTTATGGTAGTATAATAGCCTAATAGCTGGTGGAATAGTCTGGAGGCTAATCAGGTAGCCTTAGGGCTAATGGATAAGTTCAGGGACTAGCCTCTTTGGAGTAGCCTCTTTGGAGCTGATAGTATGGAGTAGCAGCTCCTGTTGTAGAATGGAAGCTTCCATTGTGGAGTGGCAACTTCCATGCCTTGTGGGTCATGGTTGGCATATTTATTGGGGTCTGATAACTTAGTATCTCCCTTTCCAAACTCAGGTGAAGGTATGTTTTGGGGTTTGTTGCCACAGGAAATAATGGGCATGTGCAAGTTTGGAGGATTCTTCTGGAATGCTAGAGCCCCCAATGCACAGTTTCCATCTTCCCCCATTGTCCATCTTGTCACCATTTGTCAATGTGGGAGACATCCTGCTGCTCTTCTAGAATGAGAACATGGCAAGGCAGTCCATTGGAGGACCGCTATAGGTAATTAATTATGTCTTACGGTTCTAAGAACATTATGAGTAAGTAATAAAACAGATGAGGCACAAAGCTGATGCCCAGTATAGAATATTACAGATATAGTACACAGAGTGGGTAATTGACCAATCTGCAATTCATGCTTGACTAATGCTGAAACTACAGGTTTTGTAGTTAATGTTTAAGCAGTGCTAACTAATGAGAGATGCAAGCTTTCAGAGTATAAGGGTCCCATTCCTTTTACTGCCTCTTACTGCCCAATGTTAGCCCACATCAACTTGACCAAGGTCGTGTAGGTAGTTCATGAGAGAGCTGAAAACCAAACTCAGGTCTGGTGGCTCTAAGTTCAGCACTCTTAGCTATGCTATGTGGCTCCTAGAGAGATTTAAGATAAAAGGGTTAATGAGTCATTGAGATGAAAAATAACTTCACTTTGATGTTAATTAGTCTCCATTTTTATTTCAGCCAGATTTACATACATATATATATATATATATTTTTTTTTAGTTGATGGAAAATGAAAGCAGTTCCCTCATGAGTGAGGGCATAGATCCATTGAACAATCAGAATCAGGACAAAAATGTTCCCCTGACATCTTGCTGTAACAGTGCTCACTATAGAGAAGCATTTGGATCATTCTAGGTTCTTTTCTGAGTTGTTTTCAGTCATGTTTGACTCTCTGTGACCCCATTTCTTGGCAAAGATAACTGGAATGATTTGCCATTTAGTCCTCCAGCTCTTTTTATAGATAAGGAAACTGAGGCAAATAGAGTTGAGTGATTTGCCCAAGGTCACACCACTATTAAATGTCCAAGGCCAAATTTGAACTCATGAAGATGAGTCTTCCCAATTCCAAGCCCAGATCTCTACTCACTGTGCCATCTAGCTCCCAGAGGGGCTTTTGGAAATATCAAAAGTGGTCTCTTTTATAAAGTCAGAGGGACAGCTAGATAGTTCAGTGGATAGAGAGCCAGACCTAGCAATGGGAGGTCCTGGGTTCAAATTGTGCCTCAGAAATTTCCTAGCTATGTGACCCTTGGTGAGTTATTTAACCCCAATTGCCTAAAACCCTTCCTGCTTTTCTGCTATGGAACCAATATATAGTATTGATTCTAAGATGAAAGGTAGGGATTTTAAAAAATAAAATGAAGTTAGCGTGCATTCCAAAGAGAATGTTATAGTGAAACACGAGTGGACTAATGCTTGTAGTAACTGCTTTTTATAATTCTTATCCAAAAAATACTAAAGATGTTATTTGGAACACAAAAATTCCAGATTCTCTTGGAATGCTTATAGACCTTGAAGATATTGCAGTGATTAAGAATTAAGTTTTCCCCCAATTATCCTGTAAGGACATCAGAGGAGAAGAAAAAAGGACATGTTTGGAGGAAAAGAAAAAGGCCTTCATTTCTTTGCTCATTCTGGGAGAATGCTTGGCCAAGGATCACTCAGCATTCCTCTCATAGAAAGCGACTCTGGAGATATTCCACCAAAACCTCTAGAAGGTGGAAAGAAAGATTTTGTTTCTGTGCTTAGTGCATCTAAAAACCAGGTCTAGAAACATCCTTTTCTTCCTGTTCCATCATGAAAAAGCTATGTGCATGGAGTAGCTAAATAGCACAGTAGATAGATAGCCAGGTCTGGAGTCAGGAGAATCTGGGTTCAAATCTGGCTTTAGACACATCCTGGCTGTGTGACCCTGGGCAAGTCACTTAACCCCATTTGCTTAGCCCTTACTCTTCTGTCTTAGTAAGATAGCAAGTCTAAGATAGTAAGAATTTAAAAAAGAAAAGAAGAGAAAAAGGCAGAACTAACAGTTCAAATTGAGTGTGACAGGGAAATCTTTTAATTTCCTTTTAATCAGTAATTGTTCCTATTTCTCCATTGGCCTTTCCTCTGTCCCTTTTTTAAAAACCCTTACCTTCCATCTTAGAATCAATACTGTGAATTGGTTCCAAAGGCAACTAATAAGTTCCAATGGGGACTAAAAGTGACTTGCCCAGGATCACAGCTAGGAAGTGTCTAAAGTCACATTTGAACCTAGGACCTCCTGACTATAGGCCTGATTCTCAGTCCACTGAGCCACCTAGCTGCCCCCCAGTCCTCTCTTTTTGCTCTGGGCATCCTAAGTTTATCCTGGTTTCTGGTCTTAGACTCAAGAGATTCATTTTTTTTTTTTGTGCTTATCTTAAATTTCTCTTTTCTGTTGACATTTAAACAACTAATTGGGAATGCAAACCAGACACACTGCATTTTTTTAATAAAATAATTTGGGCTTCTTCTGCTGCAATACATTTACATACACATTAGACAGACCTTTAATTTCATCTTCAAGCTCCCAAGAACCACACAGGCAAACAAATCCCAGACACACAAATGAGTCAAAATGAAAAAACAAACAAACAAACCAGGTGCTTGGTCCCTTCTCAAAGAGTTAACCTTGCACGATTTATTTATACCCAAGTTCACACATAGCTTTAACTTGTGTAGAGAGAATTTCCTCCCCTCCCCCTCCTGGATAGCTGACGCAGTTCATCCCATTTCTTACCTGCCAGCACTGCATCCATGAACGTAAATAAAAGGGTGTGGCTGAGCAGGCAGGCAAGACGGACAGAGAATCCTGCAGGATGAGCTACACGTGGTCAGACTTGGAGTAAGAGACTTTATCTATGCTTATCTGCTTTTTCTATTTCAATTAATAAACTTTATGGAAAATAAGAACTTGGAAATGTTCATTTCAGTCTAACAAACTGAAGAGAAAGTGATGATATTCTAAAAACCAGCCACATGACTGAGAGGGATGGACAGTTCCCGAGGAAAATATTTACTACCCTAAGACAATATGACAAATGTGAAAATATTATCAGCAATTTGTTTGTCTATTGAAAGACAAATTGTTATTGACTCAAAATGCTATGGCTCCCAGGTAGCATTTGAGCTTAGACAAATATTCAAGTCTTTAGGGTCAAAGGATGGTAGATGTAGATCTGGAATGGCCCATAAAGGTCAAGAAGTTGCTGCTGACATGCATCATTTAACTGTCCATAATACAAGAAGTAGAAATGAAAGCTTCTGAGGTTATTGGCTTACTTATTAGCAGTAGATAGGAAAACCTCAATAAAGATGCTTTGATGGGAATGAGCAAGTATGGCTAAAAATACTTAATTTTCACATCTCAAGGGCTTGGTTCTATCTTCTTTAATCCAAAGCAAAGAGGTAGAGGTAGAGTTGAGTTGTGGGAAAATGTGCCACTAATTTGAGCTGTCCATAGCAGAATGACCTACGTTGGGAGGTGGTGAATTCCCCACTTACTGGAGGCCTTCAAGCAGAAGCTGAATGACCACTTGTTGGGTTTGTTGTAGAAGGGATTTTTGTTCAAGTAAGGATTAGACTAGATGGACTCGGAGCTCCCTTCCAATCCTGACATTCTATGATTCTGTAAACCTTTAAGACCAGAGTCTGGTCATTTTGCCAACCCTGTAAACCACTCTGTGAGGGAAGGATGCCAGCTTTGCTCTGACCTCAGGCAAGAGAGGCAAAGACTCCTCAATGGTGACAGCCAGCAAACACAGGGCCTCATCACTAATGATGGATGTGGCCAGTGGCGCCTGAGGCCCACCCCCAAGTAAAGTTTGAGAAAAGACCACCTTAGTTATTAGCAAATAAATAAACAATGAGACAGACAGATCTCCACCGGTAGGGGTTCCTTCCTTGGAAGATACACTCCAGGCACATGTTGCTGCTTCTGTGTGGGGCAATGTTCCCAGGGCAGTGGTTGTACTGTATGACTTCAGAAGTTCTAAGATACTTCCTGCCCATTGGGGATGTGTTACCCAAAGATGAGTGACCACCTTGTGGAGGCCATTGGGAATGCAGTTCTCAGATGAGGCTGAGGAAAATCATCTCAAGAATTTCAAAGTTTTCCTTTTCTTTAAGACTCATCATTTGGGCTATTTGTTTTGTATAATCAGGAAATAGGAAACATCAGTGGTAAAAACTTTGGGAAGGAAATAATGAATGGAAAGGGGATGAAGCTTCATAGAAACCTAGAAATGTAAGGACCTTTAACAAGTTATCCAATCTGACCTCCTTAAACCATCCAGGGCAAATATGTACCAATAAATCAAGAAGCATTTGTTGACTGTCTACACCAGTGGTTCCTAAACATTTTTGTCCTACCGCCCCCTTTCCAGAAAAAATATTACTTGGCCCCTTGGAAATTAATTATTTTTATTTTAATAGCAATTAATAGGAAAGATAAATGCACTTGTGGTCATCACCACTCCCCTGGATCGCTGCAGCACCCACCAGGGGGCGGTGGCACCCATTTTGGGAATCACTGTTCTACACTAAAGCTGAGAGAGAATGTTGAGAGAAGCAAAGACACCAAGAAGCCCTTTGAGTCCCCATGCATATAGTCTCCCTAGGAAAAAATACTAATATTCATGAATCTATGAGAAAACATAAAGTGCCTTGCTACATAGTCCTATTTGGTAAAGACAGAGTAGAGCATGGGCTGGAGAAGATTTAGAAGGCTTAACAGAGGAGGTAGGATAAGATCTAGGTCCTTTGCATAGGATACAAACAGGCTAAGGGACTGGGAAGGGAACTTGGCTTACACGGAAATGAGGGGTGGCAAGAAGAATAAAATGAGCTTGAATGATCAGGGAGGTAGGAATGAGAGTGATAGCTGGGAGACACTGAATAGGTCTGCTTGTGTACTTTATGTTTTAAATTTTGTTCTGACTTGTAATTTCATTAGTGGAAAAAACTCCCTCTACAGAAGTAAATGGGCTTCTGTCTATAACTTTTAGTCTTAGAGAGAAGTCTGGGGCATGCAGAGTGATTTGTTCCCATGGTTCTACCATTAGCCCATGTCAGTGGTTGAATTCGGACCCAGGTTCCCCTGACTAGAAGCCAAGATCTCTATCCACTGTGCCATACTGCCTCCATTGTTTTATAATGCCTCTCTCTGGTTGTTTTTCCTCATTTCAAGATTCTCAAGAATGAAAATTCAATAATTTATTGCAAAAACCTGTTCTTAGCTTTTAGGGCCACCTTTATCAAGAATGTAAACTAACTGTACTTCTCCCTCATATGGCATGAAGTAGGGGGAGGGGAGTGTAGGGAAGAGAAGGGTGCTCTAGAACAATTCTAGATGACAAAATAGTTACACACAGAGCTACAAATGCCCTGTGCCCATTAGAGATTTTGATAACTGAGAATCTGGTTGACCAAGTCATGGAGGCCACTTGTCCAAAGCTTAATGGAAGTACTGCTCAAGAGTAACCACACAAAGAGCCATCTAATGAAACTATTCCCTGACTAGAATCCTAGCTAGCGAAGGGTTTGGTGGTCTCCCAAAATGAATCATTCCATTTTCTATATCATAGCCAGAACCTTTGTACCTCCACGTGAGGCAAAGAGCACCATGTTACAATGAAAGAATGTTGAGCAAGCTGGGTTCAAATCTTGTTTCTTTTATTTACCAGCTATGTGACATTGAGTGAGTTATTTAGATTCTTTAAATGGGACTAAGACCTATAGTGGGCATGTAGGTGGCACAGTAGATAGAGTGCCTGGCCTATAGTCAGGAAGGAAATCTTGCCTCAGATGTATACTGTCTGACCCAATGCAAGACACTTAACTGTTGGCCTCAGTTTTCTCCTCTATAAAATGAGTTAGAGAAAGAACTTCTCTGGCATCTTTGCCAAGAAAACCTAAAATGGGATCACAAAGTGTCAGACACAACTGAAAAATCACTAAACCACCACCACAAGCCCAATAGTACTAGAATTCACAGATTTGTTGTAAGGTTCAAAGAAGGTTATAGAATTAACGATATGGAGTTGGGAAGGCTTCAGAGGCCACCTAGTCCAATCCCCTCGTTTTACAGATGAAGAGCTTGGGACTCGGAGGGGTTGCGTGACTGTGTCTAAGGTCACGCAGGTAGTAAGTGTCAAAGTTAAGATTTGAACCCATTCCTCTGATCCCAGAGACCATCCTCTTTTCACTGAACCCAAGTATATATGATGCTTTTTAAACCTTCAGGTGCCATATAAATGTCAGCTATTCTTATTTTTTAAATAAAGAATTGAAACAATAACAACAATAAAGGGACCCTCAGAGAAGCCTGGGCTAGACCGCATGTGAGTAGGCACAAACACACATGTAGCCGTGGATATGCAGAAATGTGTTTCTCTGCCATGTCTGCACACCCCTCCCACAGGCAAGGCTTTCTTAACTCTTTTCTCCACCAGAGAAAGATAGCTCTGGAGCTAATAAAAAGAAATCTAGTTTAGAGGCCATGCAGGTGGGAGGTGGGAGAGGGAAGGCTCTCTAAATCCACTCACTCTCTTTTGTCCAGACGCTAGGGAGACAAATGGCAGCGGTTTATTTATTCCTCATTTCCTGCAGGGCTTTTTAAGAGCAGGCACTATCTCCCCTGTAATGGGATTGAGCTTAATGATTTCCTCGGAAATGGCTTCTCCTGTATAAGCAAAGGTAATTCAATTGGCAGGAAGAACCTCCTCCTTCAGGAATCATAGCTCTTAGATACAGGCCCCTCTGGAGGGCAAAGGAGTCTCAGGATGGGAGAATCAGGAGGCAGAGGGCTTTCCCTGGTCACCCCATTCCATTTGCCCAGGACTCTGTACAATTTTAACAGAATGGGGGAAAGGGATCTGGCTGGCCACAGACATAGGGACCAAGGAGGGAGGGGGTTAGGAAACCTTTACATTCCTCTCTGCTGCCAAGGGAACATAAGGCTGGGCTTCAGGAATCCTGGCTCCTTAGGGAGGCTATCCACTCACCTCCTTCCTTTGGCTCTGACGCACTTTTCAGGGTCCGCTTCTACATCAGGCACTGAACAATCAAGAACAGGAGCCTCTAGGCTGCAGGAGGAAGGGAGTCACCACTCACACTCAGTAGGAGGGAGTTCCCTTAAATAGAGACCGCTACCCTCGGCCTCCTGAGGTCAGGGACTAAGTGCTCTACTTGCCCTCTCTCTCACAGGTTCCCTCTCTAGCTGTAAATAGGGCTCATGAGGAAAAATACTCAGAGCTCCCAGGAGAAATGCTGAGTGTAATACCACACCCCGCTCCAATATCTGATGAAGCTCCTGGGTGGGGGGCCAGTCCAGCAAGGCGGACCATGGGAGCTGAGCTAATTGTAAAAGCCACAGCGGTGAGGCCCTGACAAAGTGTGGATGACGTCAGGGAGCCCACTGAGGACTCTAAAGGACAAGTACTTGGGTATTTATTTTTCCCCTTCATGTGATCTTATTTTTGGAGTAGACATAAGAGCTATTTGGGGGCTGGAAATCAGCCAGATGAAAGAACAAGCATCTCATGAGGACCGCCTCCCTTCAGCTCTCTGCATTATTTCAGGTTTCCTGCCTAGAAAGCCTCCACTTACATCCTCCTCTGTTGCCTAGTTGTGGCATGCAGGTAATCCCTAGTTATGGCAGGTGAAGAACCAATTCTGATAGGCAGGACCAAGCTAGAAAATCAGGATTTGCCTGTGTCCTGCTTGAAGACTGGTCAGACATTGATACACAGAGAGAAAGGAAGGAAGGAAGGAAGGAAGGAAGGAAGGAAGGAAGGAAGGAAGGAAGGAAGGAAGGAAGGAAGGAAGGAAGGAAAAGAAAGAAATGG
>NC_058131.1:400151757-400279339 GCF_016433145.1 Gracilinanus agilis | reverse complement strand
GGAGGCAGAAATATAGAATTTTAGAGTTGGCTGGGGCCTTGGTAGTCATCTAGTCCAACTCATGCCCCACAAAATAATCTCCACTACAATATACCCAATAAATGGTCATCCAACTTCTAAGTGCAGATCATCAATGATGAAGGAGACCATTACTTCCAAGCCAGCCCATTCCACTTTGGGATAAACCTAATTATTGGGAAATTCTACTTGTTGGTGTGTGGTTCTAAACCTAGAAAGGAACCTTCATTCAATGTGGTAGTTTTAAGGTATCCTAGGGAAGGAATCTTAATTCACCATTATTTTTTACTGTGTTTTTTTCTCTTACTCAACAAATTCAGCTCGATAGTAAAATGAATAGAATCAAAAGTCCCTCCCACTTACTCAGTATGTGAAAAAGTGCACAAGGAACCACAGATCCTGCTGAAAATCATATTTATTTTATCATTATCCTTTTTACCACACTGATAGAAACACATTGAGTACTGACATGTCAAGAATTAGGCTAAGATAAGAATCAGATTACCAGCAAATTGCCCCAACACAGAAGCAATTTGGTAGCACAGTGGATAGAGTGCTGAGCCTTAGAAAGACCTAAAGCCTTAGCCACTTACTAGCTGTGTGACCCTGGGCTAGTCACTTAATCTCTCTCTGCCTGTTTTCTCCACTGTAAAATAGAGATAACATTTACATGTTATATAAATACATATACACCTCCCTAGACTGTAAGGATCAAATGATATCATACTTGTAAAATTCTTGCCCAGAAGTCTGACTTCTTCCTTACTTCTAGGCCCTGAACTTGACAGACAATTCATAGTTAATAATAATAACAAAAATAATAATAGTTAATATTTATATTGCATTTACTATGTGCTATCTGATTCTATACTATGCTAAGCACTTTATAATTGTTATCACTGAGGATTTAAAAAGCAAACCCATTGATTTTTCACCTATTCTTCCTTTCTAGAAATGAATTGGAAGTATTAAAAACCTCACTGACAAGGGCAGCTGGTTCAACAGATTGAGAGTCAGGCCTAGAGATGGGAGGTCCTTGGTTTAAATCTGGCCTCAGATATTTCCTAGCTGTGTGGCCCTAAGCAAGTCACTTAACCCCTATTGCCTAGCCCTTACCACTCTTCTGTTTTGGAACCAATACTTAGTATTAATTCTAAGAAGGAAGATAAGGGTTTTAAAAAAGCAAACCCTCACTATCGAGAAGTTGAATGTAGCATAATAATGATAACAAATCTTGGTTCCTTCCTTGTGTTGGAAATATAGAGGACTGTGGATGTAGAACATTGTGTATGTCATTGGAATATGGAGCTGCACTGATCTATTTTTCTTTATCACAAGAGGAGACTCAAGGGGTGGGGAGGGAGGAAGAAGAAGATATCTGGAAATGTGATATGAAAAAAAACAAAAAGCATAGATAATTTTATTTAGTTGAGTCAGGCCTGTGATTTTATTGCTGTGCCTCTTCCCCTAAATTAAATTCTTAACTCTCTGGGCTAAAAAAGAAGAGGAAGAAATTAGGACTCTTTCCTGTCCTCCCCATCTAAGGCAACGATTCTTTACTCAAGATGAATTATCAATGAGATCTATTAGCCTTGGCATTTATTTCTGAAAAGGAAGTCACTCTGGAAATTTATACACAGGAGGGCCTGTTCTGGGCCAAGCTCAGCTTCTCTGCATAAACTGAATTGCTTGTTCCTTCTCTCCAGGAGAGGCCAAGAAGGATGATTTCAACAGCTTGTCAAACACTGGCCCCTGCAGTCAGCCAGGTTGCATTACCCTGAGACAATCTACTCCCTGAAAAAGGATGCTGAGTAATACTTTGAGGGCATCTGTAAGGCATATGAAGGCCCAAAAAAAAAAAATTGAATTTAGCATATACAAGGCAGAATAATAATGAGTGAAATCTAGTCAAGAGGAAATTGTTTCTGGAACTGGCCTTTTGCCCTGGGGCTTCTTTGGTATTCCAGTGACTTTGCAAACTTATCCTTGTGGGCCATCGATAGAAAAAAAAAAGAAAAAAGAAATAACTTAGCTCAATGCTGCCTAACCTACCCATTATCCTCTCCCTCACAGGGACATAGTTTTAGAGCTCCAAGGTACCTTAGAGGTCAGCGAATCCGACTCTTTCATTTCATAAGGCAGGCACAGGTTAAGGGAATTGCCCACAATTACAAAGCTAGTAAATGTCTGAGGTGGGATTTGAATTTAAGTCTTGATTCCAAAGCCAGAATTCTATCCTTCTTGTCCTTTGTAAATACTCTAGGAAACCATTTGCATGAGAGGAGACCTTCCTCCAGATCTCCTGATGTTCTATGGCTACCCAGTAAAGGATACAGGCTGTCCACAAGTTAGGCCACACTCTTGCTTTCGAGACCAGATTGCCTCCTTTTCTAGGTGAAATCATACATTAGCGTATGAAGACAGACTTTTAGGTCCAGGAGAAGGTTGAAAGTCATTAAAAAAGTGGTTTGTGTAGGCAGTATGCAAGCAAGCTAGAGGAAGCTAGGGGGCACCTGGAGTCAGAAAGACTCATCGTCCTGAGTTCAAATATGGCCTCAGATATTTACTTAATAGCTGTGTGATCCTGGGAAGGTCACCTAACTCTGCTTCTGTTTTGTCATCTGGAAAATGAGCTGGAGAAGGATATGGTAAGCCACCCTGATATCTTTGCCAAGAAAACCCCAAATGGAGTCAGAGTCAGAGAGGAATGAAACAACTGAACAACAAGAAACCCAAGTAATCTGTTTTAGCTTGGGATTTGACTTGGAACAGGGAGAAAGTTAATTTTATACCTCTCTTGCATTCCAACCCCCTCCTCCACTGAGGAGTGGAAATTCTTCTCTCTCTCTCTCTCTCTCTCTCTCTCTCTCTCTCTCTCTCTCTCTCTCTCTCTCTCTCTCTCTCTCTCTCTCTGTTAAATATAATTTTCCCTGACTGAACTGACTCCCAGTTCAATACTCAAAAGATGGAGTGCCAGCTAACTACAGAGAAACCAGAAATGAGCATTTGTTCTCGAGGCCAATGGAACCAGTCAGTTTCTTTCTTTCTCCACTGTGACACACAATGTCATAAGCATGGGTTGCATTGCTTTGGAGGGGAGAACCAGGGAAGGGCTTTCAAAGTCATCTTCCTCTCCACCACATGGAGCAAACTCAGGGCTTCTGACTCTCAGGGTTTTGTAGCAATAGCACCACTCAGAGGAAGCTTGTAGCAATTGCTATTTCTCAGAAATTCTGTAGAGTCAGCAAGGTTTGGATTTAGCCACTACCCACCCACCCCCACTTTGAGGGCCCAATAAATAATCTGTCCGGGGTAATCATCTGGCTTCATTTGGCCACTAGAGCCCTCACCGTGGCATCCCACCTACAGGTAAACAGGAACCCATCCTTGGAGGGCTTCCTTTCCCTTCCTTACATTAAAATGAGCTCATTCTTGCTTTCTACAAAACTACTTAATTTTTTTTCAGAAAGAATTTTTATTAGACATTTAGTAATAGTCCTCCCAAAAAAAGGCAGGGGGATATAGAATTGAACTCCAATTAAAACAATAAATTCTAGGGAATTTAGTAGAGTGATTAACTTAAAATTAAGAACTAGGTTCAAATTCTGATTTTAACATTTATTGTGACAGTGGACAAAACTTTTACCTCTCAGTCTCTTCTTCATCTGTTAGGCGATGATAATTAATAGCACCTGCCTCACAAAGTTTCCATCTATTATTTATTCCCTATTTATCCTGTATATAGCCTGTTTGAATATATTGTTGGCATATTGCCTCTCCCATTAATTTGTGAGATCCTTGAGGGCAGGGACTCTCTTTTACCTTTTTCTTTTTCTTCCTTTTCTCTTTTTCTTTCTTTCTTTCTTTTTTTTTTTTTTTGTATTCATATTGCCTGGTATGTGTAGGCACTTAATAAATGTTTACTGAATGATTGATTCAGGGTAGTTTTGAGGATCCAATGCGAATAGACCTAAAGTATTTTGCAAACTTTAAAGTACTATATAAGTGCTAGTTATTATTGAAATTATTTATCACATAGAACTAATAAAATAATGATAGTAACATATTTTATTTGTGTGATCTTTTCTATCCATGGACCTATGAAGTCTAGTGGCCATTGCTCTGTTTTGTTTTTTGGAAATATAGTCTTAGATAGTGTGTAGATTGTTTTTTTATTTTTGTTGTTTTGTGTGTGTGTGTGTGTGTGTGTGTGTGTTTTGTTTTTAAACCCTTACTTTCTGTTTCTGCCACAACTCTAAGGCAGAAGGGCATGAGCTAGGCAAACAGGCTTAAGTGACTTGCCCAGAGTCACACAACTAGGAAGTGTTTGGGGTCAGATTTGAACTGAGGTCCTCCCAATTCCAAACTTGCCACTCTATTTATTGAGCCACCTAGCTACCTTTGAATCACTTTGGAGACATCTTTTGTATTCTGAATATTTGTCATTTTACATGACACTACCATAGTTCATTACATGATATGTCCTGGAAAGAGCACTGGCCTAGCAACCAAGAGACCTGAGTTCATAATCCCGATTGGGGTTCCATAACACAAAGATATATGTTAGTGAAACTACATAGTGTTGTGCCATGAGAAATAACAACTATGAAGAATAACTCACAGATGGAAAAACTTATATGAAGGAATGTAGAAGCAGAACATTATGTATACTGGGTTAAAAAAAAGAAAAAGCAACAAAATCTGAAGAAAAAAAAAAAAGCAAGAGGAGAGATGGAAACAGCCAGCAAATTTTTGTTGAAGTGAATATACACATTTCAAGTGAGCCATATATAACTTTCAGTTTATCATTTTATTTATAACCATTTTTATTTCATTTGTTTATGTGAATGATTTTGTTGGTGGTTACTGAATTTAAATAGTTTTACTATTCAAAGCAAATTTAATAAAGGGACCCTAGGAAAAAATGTCAATATTAAAATAATAACATGAGAGTGTGGATTCAATGACCCCTAAACTTCCTTCCAGCTTTAAAATTCTGTTATTCAGGGCAGCTAGGTAGCACAGTGGACAGAGCACCAGGTCTGGAATCAGGAGGACATGGCTTCAAATTAGAACTCTAGCCGAACCCTTGCTGCTCTTCTGTCTTAGAACTGATACTAAAACAGAAGATAAGGGTAAAAAAAATTCCATGATTCAACCTTGACTAAAAGGGTAAGGTGGGACAGGAAGGTAGAGAAGAATGAAGGCCTGGGATTTCACAGTGAGATTCTGTGTGTTAAAGAGAGAGCTCAAACCGAGTTTCTCTGGCTTTGAGGATAACTTTCTATCTGTTACTTATGGGTAGCTCTCAATCACTGATAGACCACAATTTATTTCCCAATCACTAGACATGGCAGTTGTTTCCTCCTTTTAGCTATTACAAATAAAGAAATCAAGGGGTAGCTAGGTTACTCAGTGGATTGAGAGCCAGGCCTAGAGACAGGAGGTCCTGGGTTCAAATGTAGCCTCAGACACTTCCAAGCTGTGTGACCCTGGACAAGTCACTTAACCGCCATTGCCTATCCTTACCACTCCTGCCTTGGAAGCAATACACAGTTTGGATTCAAAGCAGAAGGTAAGGGTTTAAAAAAACAAACAAATAAATAAAGTAACATTAAATGTGTTTTTGAAGATGAGATTTTTTTTCCCCTTTTGAGCTCAGCCCTGGGACTGGCAATTCAAAGGGTCTGATGGGAGTTACAACTCATATTGCATGGAGCCTGATAGACACATTGGTGCCAAGTTACTAATGGGTGCTGCTAATGGTTAATATACCATTCCTTTTAAGTACCATAATTTAATCCTAGCTAGGCTCTCCTAGATGCTTTAACCCATAGAAACAATACTTTAGCCCACAGGAATGACTAGTAGGAATTTCAGATGCTATTTCAAGCCCCTGGAGAAGATATTTTTAGTCGGGCAGCCCTTCTGTATCCAAAGGATCCTGGCACATTAGTGACTGCTGCCTCCAGACCTAGTTGGAGGGACCTTCTGTAGACTCATAAATTTAAGCTTCATGGGAAGAATATTGAGCCCTCCCCCCTCATTTTTTATAGATCTAAGGCAGTAGAGCAATAGCTTAGAAGTGCCTGTCAGATTTGAACCCAGGACCACCAGTCTCCAGGTCTGGCCCTCTACTGTTCCCACTACTCATTTTATAAATGAGGAAACTGAGTCACAGAGAGCTTAAATGAATTTTCCAGGGTCCCCTAGCTAGTGTCTGAAGTAGGATTTGAACCCAAGTCTTTCTAGCTCCCATTACCCTCTCTGCTACGTTATGCTGCCATAAGGCCACTCTTTACCCTCTGGGTTGCAGGACATGGAAAAGATTCTTCTTTATGCAAAGGCAAAAGCTAACGACTCTGAGGCCAGGCAGCATAGCAATATTTTCCAATGTGTGGAAAGCGGCTTGTTGTTCAGTTATATTCAACTCTTCATGACTCCATTTAGGGTTTTCTTGGTAAAGATATTGGAGTGATTTGCCACTTCCTTCTCCAGCTCATTTGACAGATGAGGAAACTGAGGCAAATAGAATTGTGACTGGCCAAGCTTCATTAGAATTTCACATTTTGTGGTGGATGGTATTTCCATTTACTTTCTTATAATCCTTGTGTATACCGTTTTCCTGGCTTTGCTTCCTTTACTTTGCATCAGTTATACACTGTTTCCAGTTCTTTGCTACCACAAAAAATGCTGCTATAAATATTTTGGTGTATATATGGAGTCTTTCTTTTTTCATCACTGGAATTATTAGTTTTTGTGTGTCTAACAGTGGAACTCCTGGGTCAAAGAATAAGGGACATTTTATTTATTTTTATTGGCATAATTTCAAATTGAGAAACTGTGAATTAGCCCTCCTAAAGGGACCTAATTCTTTGACCCTGTTAAGTAAGGCCCTTTCACTGCAGCAGTTTGTATGAAGGTTATTTCTGGGAGTTTTAAAATGAGGAGGATATTTGATTACTTTTTTTTCCTACCTTTACCTTCTATCTTAGAATTAATATTGAGTACTGGTTCTAAGGCAAAAGAATAGTAAAGCCTAGGCAATTGGAATTGAGTGACTTGTCCACAGTCTCACAGGTAGGAAGTATCTGAGGCCAGATTTAAACCCAGGTCCTTCTAACTCCAGGCCTGGCTCTCTATCCCCTGTGCAGGTGGAAAATTTGCCACACCTGAGCTACATTCCCAGCAAATGTAGCTCAGGTGTGGCAAATTTTCCATCTTCACACCCCTGAGCCACCTAGCTGCCCCTTGATCATTTTTTCCTACCTGTGCAAGCTTAGGCAAGTCTCTTAATCTCACTGGACCTCTCTGTTTCCTCATTCTGTAAAATAAGGAATTAGATGAGATGATCTCTGAGATCCCTTGATCTCTAATCCTATTCTTCAGTGTCAGAGGAGTAATTATGCAAGAAACCAGTATCCACAGTAGAGCAGAGTGAAAGAGAAAACTCAGGCACACAACATGTATGTCCAAATGAGATTTATTAATTGATATTTTTTACAACCTATTGGAAACAGGAAGGATGCTTTGGTATCCCAAGGTTACAACTAGATTGAAGAGATGGAGAGATTGCTCTTAAGACTGGGGTAGTAGGTGATAACAATTCCTGATCAGGATGGTAGTGTGACAGCTTTCAACTTGGCCGGTGACATGGCAGCTCCAGCAATGGCTACCCAACCAACCTTCTCTTTTTAACCGGAAAAGATCCATCTGTGATATGTGTGTTCTCTCACTTTTCAGAGGCTCCAGCAAAGTGCTTAATGGAAAAGTGACATGTTATCTGCTACCTCTGCTCCCAGATGAAGGCTTTGGAATGTTTAAATGTAGGACTTGGTTGAAGAGGCAGAAGAGAGAGAAAGTAAAGCAAGGAGAAAAATC
The DNA here is from genome assembly GCF_016433145.1 of Gracilinanus agilis. Taxonomy (NCBI): domain Eukaryota; kingdom Metazoa; phylum Chordata; class Mammalia; order Didelphimorphia; family Didelphidae; genus Gracilinanus; species Gracilinanus agilis. The sequence continues at coordinate 400,271,440 of NC_058131.1, read as the reverse complement.
TGATTCATCCCATGGCCAACTTGGAGTCTGTGCTCTTAAGAGATAGGAGAGCTGTTCTCCGTGGCCTTGGCTGAACTGAAAGATTCTCCTGCACAAGTGGTTGTGAGCTCATACAATGAAGAAAGGTTTCCAAACTCTTCATGGTCACTATTTATGATTTCACTCTACTGATCTACTAATCTATACAAAAGCATATCATAGATACAGTGATCAGATGACTAGTCATATAGAGAATTTTGTTCAGTACTTCATATGCTGTCTTACATCCATAAGAAAGGTCAATAGGCATTTGCTCCAGGCTGGACTAGACCATGATAAAGGAAACAAAGGGAAGGGAAGAATGGAATGATCATTTATTAAGCCCCTACAGTATTCCAGGCACTATGCTATAAACACTTTTACACATATTATCTTATTTGAATCTCACTTGGTAAGTATGTCCTATTATTATGCCCATTTTACAGTTGAGTAAACTGAGGCAGAGAGCAGTTAAGTGACTTGCCCAGGGCCACACAACTAGTAAGTGTGTAAGGCTATACTTGAATTCAGGTCTTCTGCTTACCACTCTATCCACTGTGCTACCTACATCTAAATGATGTCAAATTAACAAGTTTTATTTACCAGCTACCATGTACCAGGCACTGTGTTAAGCTCCATAGATTTGAAAAAAAAGGCAAAAACAGTCCCTGTTCTCAAGGGCCTTCCAATCTAATAAGGGGAGACAACATGCAAATAATTCTGTACAAACAAGCTAGGAAGAATTGGAGATAAACTCAGAGGGGCCACACTAAGGAGGACTGGGGAAAGGATTCTTGTAGATGGGGCAATTTTTGCTGGAACCAGAAGGAAGCCAAGGAAGCCAGGCTTAAAATTATGATAATAAATATGTCATTGGAGAAACAAATGATTGAGTTGGAAAGGTGGGGAAGAACCAGTTGTGCATCAAAAGCAAGAGAACCGTCTTTAGGCTCTATTATTTTCCACCCAATGTAAAGAGAACTTAAAGAAGGCTCCCTGCACTTTAGAGAGATATTTTCTTGGAGGATATGGTCTAGCATAGAACAGGAAGGGCAGCTATAGATGGGTCCTGATCTACGTTGCTGCAGAGTAGTGGTATTGAATTCCAATAGAACTGGGGATTCTACATAGGGATTCCAATGGATTGTGTATTTATTTAAAAACCTACACATTTTAATATTTCTTATTTATTTCTATTAATATATCAGCGCATTAAAATCAGATAGGAAGTACATTTTAACCTGTTCAGGTAGTACTCATGAGTGCTGTGCTCTGGGCCACAGGATCACATGTTTAAGATCACTGCTATGGAGAATGCCTACTTTAATGAAGTCCTAGATTTATTAATTTGGGTTATAAGGAAAATTAGTGTAAAAAGAGTGGTGATGTCCCACATTCACAATCCTTAAGCTAAACCATCCCCTAAACATGGGGATTGATTTTTTCTTAGCATTGATGCATAAAATAACAAGGGTAGAAATCTGTTGTGAACCAGAGAGTATAACCTCAACTGTAGGTGACTAAAAGAAAGCAATTAAATATAGAACCTGAATTTTTTATAACATTATACAAAATGACCAGACTCATAAGGGACATTTAAAAATAAGTCCTATCCTTTTTCTTTCACTCCTTCCACAAGATCCAGCAATGTAGGCCTTCCAAAGCTTCAAAATGGCTTTGTTTCTACAAGATGAGATAGTTAAATTTTACCATCCATTAGCCAAAAAAAAAAAAAACCTTTGTTAGTGTTCTCTGACCAGTAGACCATAGTTTGGAGAATTGGGATGAACAATAAGCATGATAACTTACTATAAAGCAGGGAGAAAGATTTCTTACTACTCTCATTATATAGACAGATTAAGAAGGCAAAAACAAAAAACAGTGATGAAGATTTGCCCACAGACACACAAGACAGGGCCAAAAGTTTTCTGACTATTTTCCCTATTAACCATTGCATAATTTATGCACCCTAACTTCAGGAATTTGGGATAAAATATCTTTTAAATTCATACTAAAATATTTTATCAGTCTGGCATGCTCAAGGTATCTACTATGGAATACATTCTCTTTCCCCCGAAAACTCAGTTCTCTTCTTAAACTTCTCTTTTTCTTTCAAGGGCACCAATCAATCAACAAAGATTTATCAAGATTTACTAGGTGCCAGGAACTATGCCAAGCATTGTGAATACTAAGACAAAAATGAAACGCCCCTTATCCTTAAGGATCTTATGACCTATCAGAGGAGATTAGAAAAAAACTGTCTATACAACATATAGAGAAAACAAGCACAAAGAAGAAGGCAAGGGATAAGATTGACAAAAGAAAAATAGAGGAAGAAAAGAAGATCAATGAGGCATTTTTTAATGGAAAGACAAAAACAAAAGGAAAAATCAAATAAATAGATGCTTTGAAAACTCCAGGTTGGTCTTATTATATACTTAAAAGAAAAGCTAGCTGAATATCAGAAAGACCTGAGGTTCCGTGTACAATCCTCTTTTTTTTTTTGTTCTACTATGTATATGCAAATACCCATTTGCATATATCTATCTATTGCTTACTGTTCTGGAAAAAAAAAGTAAGTTAATTATTTTAAAAATAAATACAGGGTAAAATCAGAAGGGGGATAAAACATGCAAAAAACTACATAGAAACTATATATATAATGAATTGGAAATAATTTCAGAGGAAAGGTACTACCATGAAGAGAAAATAGGAAAGCCTTCTTGCAGAAGGTAGGATTTTAGATAAGACCTGAAGGTAACCAGAGATTAAAGTAATGATAATCAAGATGTCATCAAAAAAGTGTATAACTGGGGGGCCATGAGGGAGAGAAATGGGTTTAGCATGAAACGAGAGCAAAAGACAGCCAATGGACACCCTCATGCTCAATGGGTATCCATACAATGTAAGGAGAACTTGAGGAAACTTAACAGCTAACAGCTAGATGGAGAGGGGATAGAATTGTCAAGAAAGGTTTCTTGAAGAAGGTGCCATCTGACCTGCATTTTGAAGGAAATTAGGGATTCAGAAAGGCAGCAGTGAGATGGAAGTACAGTCCGGGCATGAGAGACAGCCATTGCAAAGGCATGGAGAGAGGAAATGTAATGTCGAGCATGAGAAATAGGAAGAAAGCAAATTTAACCAGACTGTAGAGAAAAGGAATAATTCAGTCATCCAGGTTTGCAGCATTTTCTACATTCTTCATTCTCTCTCACCCCCACCCTCCATATCCAAATCAATTACTAAACCTTACTTTGGTGTTTCTTCTCCACATCATTTCTCCTATCCATCCCCCTCTCTTTGTTGTTCATCCTTCATTTCAAAGAGGACCAATGACATCACACAGTGTTGCTCATATGTAGAATTTAAGTGAGGCCGAGTTGCATAAAGCCATCAGCCTTACTCTCTCTTCTAGAATCGGCCTTTTGGTGATACGGCTAATATAGAAATAAGCTGTGCATGAAATATAAAAATGAGTTTTACATGATTTTACATGTATAATTGATATCATGTTACTTTCCTTCTCAGTGTTTGGGAATGGGATGGGAGGGAGGGAGGAAGAAAATTTGGAAGTTATAATTTTTAAAGGCTTAAAAATGAATCATAATAAAATTATTATTTATTATTAAAATTGTTTTTTAAAAGGAACAGCTCGAGTTTCTCTAAAACTCTCCTGATACCTCCAGCTGCTAGTTTCTATCTCTGTAACTTCCTTTTATTTGATGACTTTTTATTTATACTGTGTTTATTCTCTTTATTCAAGATATATTTCCATATTGATAGAATATAAACTCCTTATGAGCAGGGATTATTTTATTCTTTTTATTTGTATCCCCAATATAGCTATTGTTTTAGAAATAAAGTCCTACAAGCACCCTAGAATCTATGAGAGTAGTATTCCTAGTCTCCTTGAAGCATAACTTTCCAGTGGGAGTATAGGTGGAGAAGTAGCTAAACTCTATATTTGCTGTGCATAAATGTTTATCTGCATACACATTATTTTCCCCTAGTAGAGAGAGTAAGTTCCTTGAGGATAGATACTGTTTCCATGGTTTTTTTTTTGTATCCTAGTACTTGTTATAGTGCCTAACTCATAATAGAAGCTTAATTTAAAAAAAAAAAAGCTATTTATTATTGAGATAGCTAGGTGATACAATGGATGAGTTCCAATCTGGTCTCAGACACTTACTTGTGTGACACTGGGAGAGTCACTTCACCTCTGTCTGGCTCAGTTTCCTCAACTGTAAAATGGGGGAAGATAATATAGCACCTGCTTCCTAGGGTTGATATGAGGATCAATGGCATAATATTTGCCAAGCTCTTAGCACAGTGCCTGGCACATAGTAGGCACTTACTAAGTGCTTGCTTCTTTCCTCAATAAACATTCATTAAATTGAATTGGTACACTACTAAATTTGTTAATTAATTTTAGAAATGCATAGTGATCATTAAGTTGACTTCTGGGCTTTCTCCTTCAGACAATTTTTATTTTATGAAATCCCAGAGCTGTTCTAACCTATGAGAGATTGATTGCCTTGAGCCAGTTCTCTGGTAAGTATGGGTCAAACTCAGCACTTTGTATTCCACAGAGTTCCACAGAGTCAGTGTTATTGCTAAGTTGCACATTTTACTCAGAGCAGTTGAAGTATACCATCTACCTGGTCCACATCCATAATCTGGAAGAAAATGCAACTCGCTCCAAAATATCCTTCCATGTTTTTGCCAAGTAGATTCAACAGGAGCCATAGGTCATAAATGACCATCCTGTAATTCAGGCAATTTTCTGCTTAAGCCACAAGGGGACACCCTACACATATGAACACCAAGGTCTGTTCTAGGGCTCAGGGAGAAGCTGAGAGAAAAGTTGAACATTGAACCAGTGTCAAATTCTTTTCTCTTAGATGCCTGCTATTAAGTTTGAATCTCCAGCCTGTGCTATTGGTTAACTACCTGAAATTAAAATAGATCCCATTAGTTGATCTCACAACTCTGCAGCATGGGTGAAATCCAAGAACCCATACTGCAGAACTTCAGCATGCTCTTAGGTATCTCTGAAAGAGAAGCATCATGGCCCTAATGAGTTATTGTACCCAATGTATCAATCAGCAAACAGTTACAGAGTTCTTTGGACAGTGTTATTCTAGGTATGTGACACATGTAAACATGGTCTCTTCCCCACAAGAAATATTTACAATCATGTTAAGCAGACTAATAGAGTATGAACAATTTAAGCCCATTGAGTACTAGTCAGCGTGGTATTGATTATATGCTTAAAAACAATTCAGAGAAGGGAGCTTCCTAGAGCCATTTTTGAAAACTTCTTGGAGGCATTAGAGAGTGATGGCGAACCTTTTAGAGACTGAGTGCCCAAACTGCACCCTCATGCTGCATGTGCCCAGACAGGGGAGGGAGGAAGCACTCCCATTGGGCTGCTGGGCAGAGGGGCAGCAAGGGAAGTGAGGAATGTCCTCAGCCATGCATGGAAAGGGGGAAGGAAGCAGCCACCTCCAGCATATGTGCCATAGGTTTGCCAGCATGGCATTAGGACTTGTGCTGAGCCTCAAATGAAGAGTACCATTTAAGTAGGAAGAAAAGACTATACAGTGCACTATAATGGAAATAAAACTGAAAATGGAATTAAAGGAGCTGAATTTTAAACCAGGATCTATCATTTACTTCCTGAATATCTTTGTCTTTTGACTTCTCTTGGTCTTTTTCTCATCTATGAAAGGCTATTTCTCTCTTTTCCTGCTCTCATTTCTATAATTCTGTAAACAAAGAGAGCATTCCAGGCAAGGTGTGGAAATTAGCATCATTATGGTCCTGATTCAGTAAATATGTACTTAATTCAATTTAGCAGTTCTTTAACAAGCATCTCCTACAATTAAGCCCTTCCTTAATAAATGCAAGGCCACATAACAGGTATTGAGGATTCATAGACAAAAACAAAAGGGTGCTGCCTGACCTGGAGGAGTTTCCACTCTACTGGGGAGTATACTGGCCCTAATATACATATACATATGCATATACATATATATACATGTGTGGTGACACATAGAGAAATACATGTGTACACACATGTAATGTATGGGGAACCCAGGTGCATATATATACATATATAGAAATATACATGTGCATATGCCTAATATAACTATGAGACACTGTACAAATATACCTACATATGTGTATACATGTGTGTGTGTGAATGTGTGTATATGTTTGTATATATAAGCAACTAGATAGCACAGTAGAGCACCAGGTCTGAATTCAGTAAGTGCTATGGTCAAATCTGGCCTCAGATACTTACTAGCTGCATGACCCTGGGCAAGTCACTTAATCCTGTTTCACTCAGTTTCCTCATCTGTAAAATGAGCCAGAAAAGCAAATGGCAAACCATGCCAGTGTCTTTGCCAAGAAACCCCCAAATGAGATCACAGTCAGACACAACTGAAAAACAACTAGACAACAACGATACCATATATACAGATCAGTAGTAAGTAAATTCTTTAATTTGAGGAAGGAAAGAATACCAACAACTGGGGGAGAGGGGCTTAGCGAGGGAAGGAACATTTCAGGCAGACATTAGCAACACAGCTGAGCCTTGAGGGAAGAGGAAGACTTTGAGAGGCAAGGCTGAATAAGGAGTCCATTCCTGATATGGGGAGTAGCCTATAGGAATGTATGAAGACAGAAGGTGAGAGCAGCCAGTGTGCCATGTTATATAGAGTGCGAGACTTAGAATCAGAAACCCCTCATTTCAAACCTCACCTCAGAAACTTTTTTAGCTAAATGACTCCAGCCTCGGTTTTATTATTTGTAAAATAAAAGGGTTGTATTAGTGGATTGTGGCATAGTGAATAGAGCAATAGGTCTGGAGTCCAGAGGACCTCGAGTTCAAATCCATCCTTAAACACATTCAAACTGTGTGACCCTGAGCAAATTTCTTGACTTCTTTTTGCTTCAATCTCCTCAACTGTAAAATAATAGCAAATAAAACAGTTGGGTAGTACAGTGTGAATAGAGTGCTGGGCTAGCTTCAGACACATACTGGCTGTGTGAGCCTGGGCAAGTCCCTTAACCTGTTTGTCTCAGTTTCCTCAACTGTAAAAATGAGTTTGAGAAGGAAATGGCAAACCACTCCAGTATCTTTGTTAGAAACCTGGGGGCATCTGGGTGACTCAGTGGATTGAGAGCCAGACCCAGAGATGAGAGGTCCTGGGTTCAAATCTGGCCTCAGACACATCCTACCTGTCTGACTCTGGGCAGATCACTTGATCCCCATTGCCTAGCCCTTACCATTCTTCTGCCTTAGAACCAAAATACAGTATTGATTCTAAGACAGAAGGTAAGGATTAAAAAAAAATGGATAGAGTCATGGAGAATCAGGCACAACTGAAACAACCAAACAAAAAGAATGATGGTAAATATCACCTACTTTCCAAGGTAATTGTTAGTATCAAATGAGGTAATATCTGTAAAAAGTGCTTAGCACAGTGCCTGACCCATAGTAGGCTTTTTATAAATGCTCCTTCCCTTCCCTTCTCTTCCCTTCCTTTCCCTTCCCCATTACACTCAATGATCTTTAAGGTCTAATCTAGCTCTAAATTGATCATTCTATCCTCCTACAAATATAGAATTCTAAGAATAGCTAGTAGTTCAGTTCAGCAAGAACATAGAACACATAAAAAGGAATAAGTAATAAGAAATGAGACTAGAAAGGTGAGTTGGAACGAGATTATAGAAGGCTTTAAATATTACACAGAGGAGTTTATTATAAAAGTAATGAGGAGTGGAAGGAGGCAGGGGTAGTGAAGCACTGTGTGGCTCAGTGAACTGAGAGCTAGTCCCAGAAACAGGAGGTCCTGAGTTCAAACCTGGATTCAGATACGTCCTAGCTATGTTACCTAGGCAAGTCACTTAACTCCCACTGACTAGCCCTTAACAAGACACAGTATTAATTCTAAGATGGAAGCTAAGACTCAAAAAAAAAATTTTTTTTAAGATACAAGGTAAAGGTTAAAAAAAAAAAAAAGGAACTGGGAAGCAGTGACCAAATTTGAACAAAAGGTTGATAACATTTAGACCTGTACCTTGGATAAGATCTATCTTGGCAATCGTGTGGAATTTGGATTTTCTACCAAAAGTAGAAAAATCAAGAGGCTATAAGAGTTCAGGAGAGAAGCCAGGAAAGCTTGGACTAAAGTGATCACCATGTACATGAAACAAAGGAGACAGATGCAAAAGATATGAAAGCAAAATTGATAAGATTTGACAATTTATTGCATAAAAGTGGTAAGGGAGGGAAAAAGTATTTATTAAGTGCCTACTATGTGCTAGTCACTGCCCTAAGCATCTCGCAGATATGATATTGCAAGGAACCTGAATGACTGGCAGACATAAGAAAGTTTAGAAAAAGGGAGGTTTTGGGGGGAAGATAACCCATTCTTACTTACATCCCTGTCCATTCTGTTTTGGCAGTGTTGAACTCGAGGTGCTGCCAGACTGTCTAAGAAAAAGATGTCCAAGGATCCAGTTGATGATTCAAGACTGCATTTCAGGAAGGAGATGAGAGCTAGATGTTATCACTTAAAACTATACTAAAACTCTTGGAACAACTTATTGTATAGGTTTGAGTGGAAGTCACCAGCAAAAAGATGATTACTGAATCATGGAAGTTGATGAGATCACCAAAAAAAAAAAAAGTATATCTAGAAAAGAAAAGAGAGCTCAGGTTAAAACCTATGAGAATCCAGTTAAGGAGACTAAGTAGGGAAAGGAAGAGAATGAGTATTTATATAGTGTCTACTATGTGTCATGCACTGTTCTGGAAGGTAACTACTAGTATTATTCCCATTTTACAATTAAGGAAATCAAGGCAAACAGAGAACGAATGCCTATGGTCGCATAACTAATAAGTGTCTTCCTACTTGTACCTTCCTGACTTCAGGCCCAGAGCTGTATCCACTAAGTCACCAGCTGCCTTGTAAGACTGGTAGTAAGACCTCATAGCTGTCCTCAAGTAGGACCAGTCAGTCATGTAAGAAGAAAACCAGAATATTCCAGTGACATAGAAACCAAAGGAAGAAAAATATGAAGGAAGAAGGGATTACTGACAGTTCAAAAGCAATAAAGAGAAGTCAAAGGAATCAGTGAAAACAAAGAAAAGATCATCAGACCAAGCAGTTAAAGAATGGCTGGTGACCTCAGAGAGGACAGTTTCCAGAGAAGGATTGAGTCAGAAGCCAAGTTGCAAGGATTTGAGAAGTAAATGAATGAAAGGTGGGGAAATGGAGACAATGAATTTGGATGAGTCTTTCCAAAAGTTTGGCAGTGAAAGGACGGAGAGGTCTATGGTGACAGCTCAAGAGAACAGGAGGGTTAAATAACAGATTTTTGTTGTTTGTTGTTGTTTAAAGGTGGATGTTCCCTGCCATTCCCACCCCTACTTCAATGTATCTATAATCTCATCTTTGTGCATATTCTCTTCAGAGATACCCATCAAAGTCTGTTCATCCTCTTTGACTCTTGCCCAAGACCTTTTCAAATATTTACCACGGGGGCTCCACTTCACATTCTACTGACATCACAAGTATTGAAAGTGAACACATGTGCTGTCCATTTGTTATCTTTGTTTTCACTGATTTATAAAAGCACAATAAAAATATTAAATATGTAAAAATACAAGGGATGGCTAGGTGACTCAGTGGATAGAGGATCAGGTGTGGAGATGGGTTCAAATAAGACTTAAGGAGTTTTCTAGCTGTGTGACCTGGGATAAGTCACTTAATCCCAATTGCCTAGTTTTTATCTCTCTTGTGCCTTGGAATCAATACTTATTATAGAAACAAGAGGTAAGGGTTTAAAAAAATTAATACGCCATCTTAGAAACACATTTATAGCATATCCTAGGGTACATCTTTCCATTCCCATCAATAAAGTGAGGACCTAGACTCTGAATAATGTCAAGTTTCCCCATCCGTAAATTTATAGCTTCATAGATGTAGAATTGGAAAGATCTCCATTGATCATCTTCTCAAACACTCTCATTTCACAAATGAGGCTCAGAGAGAATGTGATTTGCTGAAAATCAAAGATAGTAACTGAAGGGGACTCATGCTGGATGTGCAATCCCCCTCATCACTCCCACTCCCTGTTTTTCTTTTCTTTCCCTTTTCTGTACACCTGCTACATAGAACAGGTCAAGAAGTAAAAAACTAGGTCAAGAACAGTCCCCAACACACATGCATACACCCCTCCACGTAGGCTAACTCTACCCTGCAATTTGGCTTGAGGTGTGTACAAGGCTGACTGGGTTTTGAAAAGTGTGCACAAGCACGGAGGAGGGTTAGGATTGGGGTGAGGAAGGTGATCACAAGCCAGGTGGAGAACAGGATTGGATGTTAGATTGTGAGCCCCTCTGGTGCATGAGGAAAATCCCCTCCTTGAAATTATACTTAAACACCTGCCTCAATTTCAGCAGGTGCCTCCCAACTGAGTACATCTCTATTGCAGACACCCTCTTCTGGAAGAGAAATAAAACCAGCTTGCTGCTTTATAATCTCAGAGTCTTGTTTTTCTTGTTGATCTTTTTTTTTTTTCATTTTGAGTCAGTGAGCTCGTTGTCCTACACATAAGGGCTCTCTCACCCAGTTCCTCCAACTACTCTACATCACACCTCAGTAAAAGATTCAGCATTTGAACCACATCTTCTGACTCCAAATCCACTGTACTTTGAAGATAGCCCCATCCTTCTCCCTTTTTCCACTATGCTTGCCTTCCTTTCACCCCTCGGAATCCCTATAACACTTATCCTTTATACATAGGGGTCCCCACCCATAGATTGTGCACACCCGAGAGCATAATTACTGTTCAGTCATTTTCAGTTGTGTCCGACTCTTAATGACCCTTTTTGAGATTTTCTGAGCAAAGATACCAGAGTGGTTTACCTTTTCCTTCTCCAGCTCATTTGACAGCTAAGGAAACTGAGGCAAACAGGGTTAGGTGGCTTACCAAAGGTCACAGTAAGTGTCTGAGGCTATTTTTGAATTCTTCCTGACTTCAGGTCTTGCTCTCTATCCACTGCACCACCTAGCTGCCCTGAAGATATAATGAATGAGTGAAACATCTTCTCTAGGCTAAAAAAAGGGTATATTTCAAACATTTATTATGCATTACCATTAAGTTAAATTGTTTTTATTATTAAATTAAATTGTTATTATACATTAAAATTTTTACAGATGTCACTGTAATTTATTTATTAACAAATAAATTATTAATACATTTAAAGAATGCTAATGCATAATAATAGCCGAACTGAACAGGAGGAGGATCCTGGGGTGGATAAGACACTGGACTGTTTTTAATGACTCCCAAATGTCTCTGGGAAACAAAAGGCCATCTTCTCAACCCCATCCTTTCTCCTTCTACTGCTGCTGTGGTGTGGCTGAGTCATAGAATAGTGAAGTTGAAAAATTGAAACCGAGGATCACCCAAAGGGGCCTGAAGAGACAGATGAGTAACTAATGAGTATGAATTAAGCTGAAAATTGCATTGCAAATGAGGACTTGTGCAAAAGAAGTTGTGTAAAAAAATGTCATTAAAACACATGGGGGGGGAGGTCAGCTAGGTGGTTAGAGAGCCACGCCTGGAGACAGGAGGTCCCGGATTCAAATCTGTCCTCAGACACTTCCTAGCTATGTGATCCAGGGCACATCACTTGAGCCCCATTGCCTAGCCGGAGTTGCTCTTCTTCCTTAGAACCAATATCGGTTCTAAGGCAGAAGGAGAGGGTTTAAAAAAAAAAACATAATCTCCTAGAGGACAGAGACTATTTCATTTTTATCATGTTTATCTTTGCACACCCAGGACCTGGCACATAGTAAAAGCTTAATAAATAATATTTATTAATTCATTGATTAGAGAGATACATAACTAGAAATAAAATGTGAAATAGTCACATAAAGAAAAGACTAACTCAAAGATAGTCCTCATCGTCTGCGGGTGTTGATCCAATATCAAGAGATCTAGCAAAAGGTCCCCAGCATGTTGGTTGGACTGCCAGGGGCAGATCCATAGAATGTCATGGATAAGAGCCATGCAAAATGTTAATATTTGGCACATGCCAGTATGTGATCATTTTTAATATATCGCCATCAATTTAGAGCTAGAAGGAACCTAGGTGCCATCTAATACAATACCCTCATTTTATAACCTAGGAAAATGAGACTCAGAGAAATTAAGTGATTGACCCTGTCAAGCCAGGATCTGAACCCAGGTCTTTCGAAGTCAGATTTACCACTCTGTGTGCACTCCCCGCCCCCCCGCCCCAATTAAATAAATCACAATAGCTTTGAACAAAGAAGAAATTGATAGAGCATTTCAAGGTCTGCAAAGAACTTTAATACATCAGTTCATTCAATGGTTTAGTGGATAAATAGCTGATTTTGAAGTCATCTACACATGGGTTCAAGCCCTATATCTCACTATGTGACCTTGGGCAAGTCACTTAAATACAAAATGCCTCAGGCACATGTTAGGTTTATATGATACACAGCAATATTGTATGATGATCAACTGTGAATTACTTAACTATTATCAGCAATGCAAAGATCCAAGACAACTCCAAGAGACGTATATTGAAAAATGTCATCCACTGCCACAGAAATAACTGAGTCTGAATTCAGATCAAAGCATACCTGTTTTCATTTTATTTCCTTCATGAGTTTTTCTTGTATGTGCAATATATGTCTTCTTTCACAACCTGATGAATATGGAAATATATATTACATGATAGCACAAGTATAACCTATATCAGATTATGTGGATTTTAAAATGAATATTCAATATCCCCAAGGTATAATATTTATAGAGATTTATTAATATTTAACTAGAGAGCTAGAGAACACAGGGAATGCTCCTCACTCACTTCACGTGGAAGAGAGGAGAGGGGTGTTACCCAAAACATATACAATCACACAAAAGACCCACGTAAATAGAAAGGAAAAGGAATTGTGGGTAATACAGAAAGGAATTTGGGGCAATGCAGTTCCAGGGGTTCAAGATTTTCCAACTATACAATTATTTATTGTCTTTAGGGTAGGAGGAGGGAGGAAGAGAATTTGGATACCAAAATAGCAGAAAACAAATGTGAAAAACTGTTTCTAAATGTAATTGAGAATAAAAACATACTTTTAAAGAAAGATTTTCTTATAGATCAGTTTCTCATCTGCAACCATGAAGGTAATTTCCATACCAAGGAATTTCCTATCTACTCTGATGAACTCACAGATCTTGGCAACACAGGTATGCACACGCACACGCACACACACACACACACACACACACACACACACACACACAAATCTGATTAAAACCTTATTTTAAAATGTTAACTGAACTCATAGTAGCTTCCTATCATTGTTTTTAGGGTACAAATGGTACAAATATAATATGTAAGTTATTGAAATTGCTTGATACCAAAAAAAAAACAATCCTTATACTTAGAAAGATTGGAAACCACTACTATTCTACTACTATAATACTACTATTCTAACTCTACTATTCATCTGGGACTTGATATATAAAGCATGTGTTGCATTGTTATTTATCTCTTTAGCTATCCATCCTGTGGGGCTAGTGGAGGCAGCATTTCTCCAGGTATTTTTTTTAATTTGCCTCTCATAACAGGCAAAATCTATTTTGATATAAATATTAACTTTTGTGTGGCTTATCCAAGTGAAAATAAGGTAGGTTGGATCATGAACACATTTGTTACAGTGAAGAAACAACAATATATTCATTTCCAAACTGCATTTCTACTGGGGTTGCTATTGCCGAAACTGGTTCATTAAAGGTTTCAGCCTAATTCAGAGGCGCTGACATCATGTAGTCAACAAATATTTAATTTTCTGCCATGTTACAAAGACAAAAATGAAACGGTTGCTACTCTGAGAGCTTGTTATCTGCTAAATTAATGCAAAATGTAGACCAAAACATACAAGGTAAGTTGAGAGGGAGGTCACTATTAGATGAGAGGATAAGAAAAGATTTCATGTAGAAGGTGAAACTTGAACTGAATTTTGAAGGAAACAAGAGATTTTAAAAGATGGAGGTGAGGAAGGGATAGATGTCATTACAAACATGGGAGACGACATGTGCAAAAAGGTACATACATACAAGGGAGAAGGCATATCACATGTGAGAAATAGCAAAAAGGCAGTCTTAATGGATGGCACAGTGCAGGAAGAGGATAATATATAAAAAGTCTGGGAAGGTATGTTGGAGGCAGAGCTTCAAAAGCCAACAAGAATCCATATTCCAATTCTAAAGGCAATAGAGGGGGATCCAGAGGATCAGGCCTGGAGTTGGAAGGACCTAGATTCAAATCTGGTCTCAGATATTTCCTAACTGTACGACCTTGGGCAAAGTTACTTAACCCTGTTTGCTTATCCGTTGCCTTTCTTTCTTAGAGTTAATATTAGAGCAGAAAGAAAGGGTTTTAAAAAGAAGACAATAGGGAACCACTGAAGTTTCTTGAGCAGAGGAGTTATACAGTTAAAACTGTACTTTAGGAAAATCACACAAAAGTATATTTGGAGAGCTCCCTGGTGTCACACAATTCGAATAAAACCCAAATATACTTACTTAAGCAAAATAATTAACTTGGTTCCTGGGTTTTTGAAGCCTATGTCAGCTGACTATAAATTCTGATCAATGTGCTTAGAGGACCTGAGTTCAAATCCCAGTTCTGCTACTTAGTACCCATGGGTGATTGACCTTTTGGGGACTAGATTTCCTCATTTGTAAAATAAAAGAATAAGACTTGATGATCCACAAGGTCCCTCTAATGAACTCTAATCCTATAATCCTACCAAGCCGGAAAGACTTTGAGTAGGTCTGGATCCTTTGGAACAGAGACAGACTGTATGTTTGTTATCTGATGAATGGCCTAATTAAGTTTGGAGAAGCTCATCACCAGGAGTTCATCCAATATGTAATAGATGTCCTTGACCACAGCCGCCCACAAACTTAGAATATCTTATTAGGATATCTGGAGGCCTTATGTCAAGGGACAGATGACCCATGTTGGTAAAATCACAGTTCTTGGGTAGTATTGGAAAAATTGCAAGTAAACAGGAACAATTCATAATCTGTTCTTCAGTTTCCTCTCATTATGAACAATAATCTGAATGAAATTTCTAGCTGTGACAGAGACACAAAAATTAAACACTGAGATTCTTCTTTGGGGGACAGTGGGAAAAGACATAGATTTGGGATCAAGGGACCTTGAATGGAACAGATGGAATGCTGGCTGTGCTGATTACCATGTGACTTGAACATGCTACTCAACCTCTGGGGGACTCAGTTTACCCATCTATAAATTAAAAGTGTTAGATTAAATGGCTTCCAACATCTCTTCCAGCTCTGAGTCCTCTGACTATGATTTCCCACTACCCATAGAATCTTGCAGAATCAGGGATAATTTAGTGCCAAAGATAATGCTTGATCGAGGAAGACTCCCTCTTCCTCCTCAATCTCTCCTTTAGCCAGCCTGATTCTTCCTGTCTAAGGTTGGCATTGCAGAGTGGATGGCCCTGAGAAAAATGAGTTTCCCTTTGCAGAAAGCCTGGAAACTCGCTCCAAGTCAGTATCAGCAACATGTGAACTGGCACCAAGGGCGGATGCTCCATCTGGTAAACAATATGTAAGTCACTTATGATGTAAGGCATGCTGGCTACTGCTACACTGTTGGGATTTTTTTTTATACTAATAAAACTGCTACATGTCAACCTCTTAGCCAATTTTTCATCCCTAACAAGCAACTTTGTCTTGTGATTGCTTGTTAAAATGGTACCATAAAATGCCATACAAATCAATGAAAAAAAAGCTTTACCTCCTATAGTTGGCATTTTGTTTTTGTAGCTCCATGAATTTTGCTCATTGCCCAGCTCCTCTGGAAACTTGAGGGAGTTGTTTCTCCCTTATTTCTGTTTTCCCATCTGCACAGTAGGAATAGAGGCTGGATCCCTGATGGTACATGAGATCCATAAGGAGGAAGGTATTACAAGACAGAATATGAGATTCATTTTCCCAGTGAGATCTTTGACATATTTTGTCTTGAATTTCAGCCTTGTACAGCTCGTATTTTTCTAATTCAACTGGTTTTCTCCCAGTAATCAGGAGGAGAATTGGATAACTCAACTTAGAGATGCAAAGAATAACAGCTAACATTTATCTAGCACTTACTTTGTGCCAGGCACTGGCTAAGCCCTTTACTATAATCATCTCATTTGATCCTCACAACAACCCTGGGAGGTGTGTTGTAATTAGCTCCATGAAGCCACATTGTGATTGATGAGAGCCAGTATTGGACTTGGAGCCAGAAGATTTAGGTTCTAACAACAACAAGAACAATAGCAATACCAACATAATGAATGGAGTGTCAGGCTTTAAGTTAGGAAGACCTCCAAATCGGACCTCAGACACTTACTAGCTGTGTGACCTTGGATAAATCATCTAATCTCTGTCTCCCTCAGTTTCCTCATCTATAAAACGGGGATAATAACAGTACCTCTATCCCAAGGTTGTTGGGAGGCCCAAATAAGATTATAATTGCAAAGTGTTTAGCACAGTATTTGGGAAATATTAAGTACTACATATTATTATTATTGATAATAATTAGCAGTCCTACAGGGCCTCTGATTATTACTAGCCAGATGACACTGGACAAGTTCTTAAGCTATAATAGCAACTACCTCAAAGGCTTATGGTCAAGACCAATTGGGGTAGAGCACTTTGTAAACCTTAAAGTGCTATATACAATTCTGAAGTAAAACAGCAGGACTTGGGTTAAGCTAAGTGCCTTAGTGGATTGAGAGGCATGTCTAGAGATGGAATATCTTGGGTTCAAAAATATGACCTCAAACACTTCCTAGCTGTGTTACCCTGGCCAAGTCACTTAATCCTCATTGCCTAGCCTTTACTGCCCTTTTGCCTTAGAACCAATATGCAGTATTGATTCTAAGATAGAAGGTAAGGGTTTAAAAACAAAAACAAAACACCAGGACTCATCTCTTCAAATATGACCATTAACTTTTTTTATCCACTTGTAATTCTTGTGTCAGAGGCAATCTCATTTCTCTGGATCATTTCTTCCATCCAGATGATCTAGGAACTTTTCTCTCTGATACTACCCAGTGTGTTGTCACTAGTTTCCCTTGCAAGCACATGTTTACAAAACTCAAAGAAGGAACAAGTCTATTTGCCAGATAGAGGAAACAGATATGGCTTGCAACAGAATTCATTTCCTGCCTTTTTTTTGCAAACCTCCTCTAATAGCCTCAGTTCCTAACAGTCACCTGGATAATATCTCCCCATTTATTCTCTAGTGTGGCTCCTTACTATCTGTCTCCCACTGATACTCTTGTGATAGGCTTCTCAATACTATCCCTTTCCATGATTGCCCTGGCCATCCCTGGCATATGTTGCTTTTCATTCATTTCCCAAAGCAGCACTTGATAACTGTCTTCAATTTTCCAGCAGATGGCAACCTTCTACTGCTCTTGTGATGGTGTCTGAGTCATAGTTCTGGGGGATGTTCCACATCCCTCTTCATGAGATGCCAAATATAAAGGGTCTCAATTTGGTTTTCCATTTTACAATCTAGCTCTGCTTGATCTAATGGAATTATTGTTAGTGATCAGGAACTCATCAATAAGCAAGCATTTACTAAGTGTTTGTTCTGTGCTAATAACTGAGGATTAAAAAAAAAAAAAACAATCTCTTTCCTGCCCTCTAGGAGTATACACTTAAAAAACATTTTTTTTTATCTTTATTTTATTCCAATAACACATTTACTCATAAGTTCTCCAAAGTTACATAATTCATGTTGTCTCCCTCCCCTCTTCCTTCCCTACTCCAGTTGACAGAGCTTACATTCTTTAAAAACAAAAACGAATTTAAAAAACTTACTTTCTATCTTAGAATGGAGACTATGTATCTGTTCCTAAGCAAAAGAGCTAAAAAGAGTAGGCAACTGGGGTTAAGTGACTTGTGGAGAGTCACACAGCTAGGAAGTATCTGAGGCAAGAAACTTAAATATTAACAGGAGAAACAATATATAACAGTGATGGTGAATCTATGGCTCGAGTACCAAAGATGGCACACAGAGTGCTCTCTGTGGACACATACCCTCTCCCCACCAACCCAGTTCATTACTAGAAAGGGACTTGGATGGAGCTGCTCCCTTCCCCCTCTCCTCCATATCTGATGATATTTTTTCACATCACCGACCCCTCTGCCCAGCAGCTCAATGGGAATACTTTCTCCCTCTCCTGTGTGGAGTAAGGGGTGGGTGGGGCACTGCACAGGGCTCTGGGGGGGTGGGGGATGGGACATGGCACTCGGTCTCTAAAAGGTTTGCCATCACTGAAATATAGAAATCAATATACAAATGCTAAATGGAAAATGTTATTAGAGGGAATGACACTAGAAGCTGGGAGGACCAGGAAAGGTCTCCTACAGAAGATGGCACATGAGCTGGGTCTTAAAAGAAGTCAGGCATTGTTAGAGCCAAAGGGTGAGCTTTTTAGGCTTGAGGAACAGTTAGTGTGAAGGCATAAGAGGTATGAGATTGAATGCAATTTACAAGGCTAAGATGGCTGGAGAATAGAAAGTATGGAAGAGAATTGAATGTAGAATTGGAAAGGTAAATGAAGATCATGTGGAGAAGAGATTTAAATGGTAAAGGTCTTTATTTCTGATCCTGAATGTATTAGGGATACACTAGAATTGTGTGAGTATAGGAACCATTTGACCAAACCTAGGCTTTAGGAAAATCACTTAGGCAACTACGTAAAGGAAAGATTCAAGTATAGGGATCAACCAAGATTGTTGCAATTGTCCAGCTGAGAGATGATGAGATACCAAACTGGGGTAGTGGTTGTATAAGTAGAAAGGAGACATATACCAGAGATAACAGAGAGAAAGAAATTGCAAGACTTAGCAACTGGACAGAAGATGTGAGTGAAAGAGAGGAGACAAGAGGACAACAGAGCTGTGAACCTGAATGGCTGAAAGGATCCTAGCACCATCGACAGTAATAAGGAAGTTTGGAATAGAGAAAGATTTGGAGAAAATGATGATGAGTTATGTTTTGAATATCTAGTTAGAGATCATTAGGAGACATAAAGTTAGTGTCCATAGCCAATTAATTGGTGATATAGGACAGGAGCTTACAAAAAAAGAATAGGGTTAAATAAATAGATCTGGGAATTATCATCATAAAAATGATAATTAAACATGAAAGGCAATGAGATCACCAAGTATTAGAATGTGGAGAGGAGAAAATGGCTCAGGGCAGAGCCTCAGAGGATACCCACAGTTAGTGGGCATGATCTGGATACTGACTCATCATGACCCCATTGGGAATTTTCTTGGCAAAGACATTAGAATAGTTTAACACTTCCTTCTTTAGCTCATTTTATAAATGAGGAAACTGAGGCAAATAGGATTGAGTGACTTGCCCAGTCACACAGCTAGTAAATGTCTGAGGCTGGATTTGAACTCAAGAGGAATTTTCCTAACTCCAAACCCAGCACTGAGACACCTAACTGCCCTATATTGAAAACCATACAGGTTTTCAATTAATATTCTCATAAGATTTAGAGCTAAAAATTTTGGGGATCACATGAACTAAATGAAACTAAGAAAGAAGAGTGAGACACATAGAAGTAGAACCAAGAGAAAATAGGATCACAAAAACCCAGAGAGAATCCAGGAGGGGAAAAAATCATCAACACTGTGATACGCTACAGGGAGGTGAAGAAAAATGAAATGAAGAAAGGGCTACTGGAGCTGATAATGAGAAAATCTTCACCCATTACAATTTTCAAAAAGATATATATATATTTTTATATTTTAGTTGGGTCTATGTATCCACACAGTCCTCCCCAATACCCATGAGCATAAAAGTTAAATGGCACTCTCAATTCCCCATCCCTTTTGTCCTGAAGAATTCTTGTGTGTTTAACTAGGAAAAGTTTTTCATCTTGCCCTGAGATATTTTTCAGTTTAATCCAATGTGCATTTTATTTACTTTTATTTTTTAAACCTTTGGCTTCTGTCTTAGAATTTGTACTAAGTATTGGTTAAGCAACTTGCCCAGGGTCCCTCAGCTATGAAGTGTCCAAGGGTTGATTTTTCTCCAGGACTTCCCATCTTTAAACCTGACTCTTTATCTACTGAGCCACCTAACTGGCCTTAATGAGCATTTTATTAAGTACTCACTCTGTGCCAGTCATTGGGATTACAAAAACAAAAGAAAAGATAGTTCTGCCCTTGAGAAGCTTAACTTCTATTTGGGGGAGTAGAGTGAGGAATTGTATGTGGTTGACAACATATAAACAGAGAAGCAAAAACATTAAAATTAAAGGAAGATATCACTGACAGTTAGAGGGATCAGGAAAGACTTCCTCTAAAAGCTGGCACATGAGCAAACTAATAAATAAGGAATCCAAGGATTCTAAAAAGTATCTCTGCTCTCTGAGATAGACATCTTCCGATTCTTTTTTCTAACAGCCAAACTAGATAAGAGAGGCTCACTAATATCTTGACCATAGGATGGATGAATTTTTCATCTATTGTTATTGCTGTCCATTCATTTCAGTTGTGTCAGACTCTTCATGACCCCATTTGGGATTTTCTTTTCTGTTCGTTTATTTATTTATTTTAATTTATTTTAATTTTAATAAGAAATTCCCATGTAAGTTTCCCAAAGTTATATGATCCATATTGTCTTTGTCTCTTTTTCTTTCCCCCGCCGGAGCTGACAAGCAATTCAATATGGGTTATACACATATTTTCATGCGAAACATATTTCCATATTATTCATTTTTGTAAGTGAACAATCCTATAAGAACCAAACTCCAAAACATAAACCCAAATAAACAAGTGATAAATCATATATTTCCATCTGCATTCCTACTCCAACATTCTTTCTCTGGAGGAGGATAACTGCCAGCTCTGGGGGCTCTTAACAACATCCGTACATTGAAGTGAATTCTTGGAAGAATAATAGCAGCACCCAGTACTTCAAAATACATGCCTATGCCTTTTAGCTCTCCCTCAATTTTGTCACTATCCAAAGCTATACTACCATTTCTATGCTATCCAATAAATCCCCCTTGTTCCTGAGACCAATTAAAACCCACACATGTTACAGGGAAGCTCCTGTAGGATAATTAGCAAGTCCTTAAACTGAGAAGAAAATAAGGGAGAAAGATTAGGAAGTGAGCATACCTGGCTTCTCAACTGGGGCCAAAAGGACTTGCAAACACAGGATCATAGATTTCAAGCTGGAAAGGAACTCAGAGGCCATATAGTCTAGCCCCCTCATTATATAGATGATGAAAATGAGGTCCAGGAAAGTTGAGTAACTTGTTCAGGCACATAATGGCATTAAGTAGAAGAGGTAGGATTTGAACATGGATCTTTAGCCTTCAGAACCCATAGTCCTTCCTTTGTACCAGTGTCTTTCTTAGTCAGTCACAGAAAAAGACAGTACAATAATTAAAAAATTCCCAGAGAATGGGTTCTGGGAAAGAAAAAATCAATTTATTGATCAGGCTAGCAAATACCAATAAATCTGTGATCAAAGACAAATTCATTCAGCATCTTGAGTCATTAAATGTAATTTTGTAAGCTCATTATTCAGTCTTACACAAATCACCTTGGACTAGAATCTAGTCTCAACTTATCATCAAATTGTTTCCAAACTGTCTGCTATAAGGCAAAAATTGGAAACTGAAGGCATGTCCCTCAATTGGGGAATGGCTGAATAAATTGTGGTATATGATGGGGATGGAATACTATTGTGCTCAAAGTAATAATAAACTGGAGGAATTCCATGTGAACTGGAAAGACCTCCAGGAACTGATGCAGAGTGAAAGGAGCAGAACCAGGAGAACATTAAACACAGAGACTGCAACATTGTGGGACAATCAAATATAAGAGGCTTTGCTACTAACAGCAATACAATGATCCAGGACAGTCCTGAGGGACTTATGAGAAAGAATGCTATCCACATCTAGAGAAAGAACTATGGGAACAGAAATACAGAAGAAAACATATAACTTATTACTTGTTTATTTGGGTATCTGATTTGGGGTTTTGATCTTATAAGATTATTCACTTATGAAAATGAATAATATGGAAACAGATTTTGAGTGATAATACATGTATAACCCAGTGGAATTGCTTGTCAATTACAGGAGGGGGTAGGGAAGAGAGGAAGGAGACAACATGAATCATGCAATCTTAGAAACTTATGTATAGATTTGTTACTGGAATAAAATAAAGAAAAAAATTAAAAATAGACAAACCAAACTACCACAAGGATTCAACATGCTAGTACACTCTAATTCCCAATAAATGGCCAAATGCAAGCATATATCATCATTTAGATCTCGCATGCTGCACTAGAATAGCTCTTTCTTTCCCCTCTGTTACTGTGTAATCATGCCTCATCAGCTGTGTAATCATATGACCAAGATTACATTAATGTATGTGGTCTTCAAGTACCAATATCAGACAGTTTGAAAATCGTGATTACTGATGCATGCACATTAAAAGCCATCCTGAATCCATCTCTAACCATTCAAAAATGTGCTGCAGAAACAAACTTTATTTTGCCTCTCATTTTAGATTTAAGACCTCTTTTTATCCATTTATGTTGTTATTGTCTCTCTGGTGATTTTCGAATGAACTGGTTGGCAGCCAGTAGAGTTTCTTTCTTTATTTCTTTATTTTTAATCCTTACCTTCTGTTTTAGAATCTATACTTAGTATTGATTCCAAGACAGAAAAATAGTAAAGGCTAAGCAATTAGCATTAAGTGACTTGCCCAGGGTTGCAGAGCTAGGAAGTATCTGATGCCAGATTTAAACATGTCCCATCTCTAAGCCTGGCACTCCATTCACTGAGTAACCCACCTGCCCCAACCAGTTGAGTTCCTATGAAAGTGTGCCAGTGGCAAAAAAGAAAACGGTCACATCTGAAGAGATTCTTTATATTCAATGGTTATTTTATATGTAAATGTTGTTTACATTGAAGCAATATATGCAATTGAACTTCAAGTACATAACATGTCACAAATTGTTTTCACTTCTCTTATATATTTTGACCCACACAACAATCCTGAGAGATACAGTGGGTTGTAACATATTTTTATCCTACAGATGAAAAAACTGAAGCCCCAAAATGAAACAACTAACAAGGAGTTCACTTACTTAAATGAGTCCTTTATACTATATTTAATATGTACCCTAGCTAGGAAAGAGTTAATAAGAAACCAGTGCCCCTGCGCCCTCAGTAACCTCTAACAGAGAGATACGAGGGTAGAGAGGGAAGGTGGGGAGAAAAGGGGCCTCTGAATAAGCACTTTTATCCAGTAACCTTTTAAGGATGAAACCTATCCTTGTTTGGAAAACCCAGAGAAAAGGGATACCCAAGCATCATCACTTAATGACAGCATCAATATTCCCGAGCACCTTGCATGCTCCTTTTGCTCTTCTCTGCCTTATACAAGAAATCAGAGCCTGTATATTTACAAGGAAAAGAGTGGTTATAAAAAATCCATTGTGGGGGTAGAGAGGAGGGATAAAGTTTGACCTTGTCCTAGAGTCTGTCCAGACAAATAGGAGGGGGATGAATGCTGGACCTGGAACCTCAACCCTCCTGGTCTCTTCATTTGGTGTCTGAAGATGTAAAATGACATTGTATGAGAAAGAATCCTTTCCAGCTTGAAATCTGTGATTCTCATGAGGGCAAAGGACATTCCCTTGGTTTCTGTTACCAGATTATTTCATTACAAATACATGCTATTGAATGCCCTTCTTATTTAAGTAGAAGAATATGTGACTTTGGATGAACCAGTTAACTCTCTGGACTTCATCAGTGTAGGGTTAAAGCTGGGTATCGTCTCTACTTAATAAGGTTCAAGAAGTGGAACTCACTAGCTCCCAAAGTAGCACATTCCACTTTGGGGCACTTTTTTATCTCTTATCTTCTGTGTTGAAATCAATACTAAATATAAATTCCAAGGCAGAAGAATGGTGAGGACTAGGCAATGGGAGCTAAATGACTTGCCCAGGGTTATACAGCTAGGAAGTATTTAAGGCCAGATTTGAACTCAGGTTCTCCCAACTCCAGACCTGGCTCTTTGTCCACTGAACCATCTACTTGCGTCCAGGGCACTTCTAATTGTTCAGAAGTTCTTTGACATCAACCCTAAAGTGCCATCATTACACTTTTCACCCATTGCTTTTAAATATTGCCTTATGGTGTATAATAGAACAAATCTAATCTCCATAGGAGTCATTCAAATACTTTTTTTAAGCCCTTATCTTTAAAAAATGGGAAAGATTCTGTTTATACAAAAATATTTATAACTGTGCTTTTCGTGGTGGCAAAAAATTGGAAAATGAGAGGATGTCCCTCAATTGGGGAATGGCTGAACAAATTGTGGCATATGACAGTGATGTACTACTACTGTGCTATAAGAAATGATGAAAGGGTTGATTTCTATAAGAACTGGAAAGACCTCCATGAACTGATGCAGAGTTAAATAAGCAGAACCAGGAGAACATTATACAAAGTAAATGAAACATTGTGGGACGATCAAATGTGATTGACTTTGCTACAAAAGCAATGCAATGATCCAGGACAATCCTGAGG
This sequence comes from Gracilinanus agilis, assembly GCF_016433145.1. NCBI lineage: Eukaryota > Metazoa > Chordata > Mammalia > Didelphimorphia > Didelphidae > Gracilinanus > Gracilinanus agilis. Next base: position 400,246,691 of record NC_058131.1, on the reverse strand, counting down.
GACTTATGAGAAAAAACGCCATTCACCTCAAGAGAAAGCACTGCAGGAGTAGAAATACAGAAGAAAACATATGATTTATCACTTGTTTATATGGGTATGTAACTTGGGGTTTTGGTTTTAAAAAATTATTGCAAAAATGAATGATATGGAAATAGGATTTGAATAATAATATATGTATAACCCAGTGAAATTGCTTGTCAGCTCCAGGAGGGGCAAGAGAAGAAGGGAAAGAGAGAACAAGAATCATGTAACTGTGGAAAAAAATTTTTTAAATAAAATAAAGTTAGAATTAAGAAAAAAAAACACCCTATCTTCTGTCTTAGTATCAATTCACGAAAGAAGAGTGGCAAAGTCTAGGCAATTGGGGTTACCTGACTTCTCCAGAATCACACAATTAAGAAGTATCTAAAATAAAATGTGAAACCAGATCCTATCCACTCCAGGCCCCAGGCCCTCTATCCACTGTGCTAACTACCCTCTCCCTTTTCCCCAAATACTTAAGAGATAGCCATCATGTCTTCCCCACCCCCCACCCACCCCCGTAGGACTCTAATTCCTCCATCTGATTCTCATATGCTATGTCTTAAATATTATTTGTTTATCCAGGTCTTGACCTCTAAGGGGCCCATAAGGCTGCATGATATTAATGATTTTATGCCATGCTTCTCAGGAGAGGCTAAATGCCTTTTTGGGAGAATCTCATGTAAACCTATATCAAGAAAAGAAAGTAGCTTTTTAGATTTGACTAACTGTTTATTTCTGTGCCAGCTGTTGTTGTTATTGATCTGGTTGCTTGTGGAGAAGGGATGCCTCACAGGCATGCCAAGAGCTGAATATCTACACTTTTATGCATTTGCTGAATGTTTGGATATCCTTACTGAATGTTTAGATATCTCTACTGAGTGTTTGACTATCTCTACAAAAAGTGTATTTGTTTTTAATTAAAGGTAGTTTTGTTTTAAAATTTTCTGCCTTATGGGACAGCCCGGTATCTCAGTAGGTTGAAAGCCAGGCCTAGAGACAAGAGGTTCTGGGTTCAAATTTGACTCAGTACTTCCCCCCACCCCCCACCCCTGGGCAAGTCACTTAACCCCCATTGCCTGGCCTTTACCACTCTTCTGCCTTGGAACCAATGCACAGTATTGATTCTAAGACAGAAGGTAAGGGTTAAAAAAAATTCTGCCTCAATGATTCCACTTCAACGGATGGTGAATTTTTATTGGGTACTCACATGTATGAGGCCTAAGACTCATGAACTCATGGCCCATCGCCATCCTGGTTGCTTTCTATTCCTTCTGATCTCTTATTGTTGTTGAGTTGTTTCCGTCATGTGTCCCCATTTGGAATTTTCCTGGCAAAGATCCTAGAGTGGTTTGCATGTCCTTCTGCAGCTCATTTTACAAATGAGGAAACTGAGGCAAGAGGGATTAAGGGTCACATGGCTAGTAAGTATCTGAGGGCATATTTGAACCCACAAAGAGAAATATTCCTGATTCTAATTCCAGTGCTCAATCTACTTCACTGCCTAGCTGCTCCCTTCCTAAAATGTGGTATCCAGAACCATATACTTTACTCCAAATGAGGTCTGATCAGGGAAAAGGAGAATGATGCTATTATCCATTCCTTAATCTCAGAATCCATGTCTCCCTCAATGCAGCCCATGATCCTATTATCTTCTTGGGCTGCCCACCACATTGTTGAGTCATATTGAGCTTGTGGTCCACCACACATCTGAATCTTCTGCATTCATCGTATACTGAATGCACATTAGTTCTGATTACTTATGAGTCAGAAGTTCAAGCATTTTAAGAACACAGAGGGTCTGACCAGGAGTAATTTGTTCAATTTAACAAGGTTAAGCATGAAGCCTTTGTTTTGGCTTTGAACCTTTGAATGGCGTAAATACCCCACCGTCACTATGACTTATGGATGTGGAGATATGCAGTCTTCCAAGAGTCTCACTTCAGACCAAGTCATATATCATTTTCAGATTTATAGTTCCACCCTCTGGTTGTTGTTTGACTCTAGACCACAGATTTGGAAGCCACGGAGAAGAAGTGAGGCAGAGGGAAATAGATCAAGCCTCCCCTCGCCTCCCTCCCTCCACCCCCAAAAGGGAGAAATTTCATTGGTCAAACCCTTTTATACAGTTTTAAGGATTTCTTGGCATGATCTCCAAGCAAGTGACATATGATACTATCAAATTTTTCTTAGCAGCACTTTTTTGTATTAGCAATATAGTTCTCCTTGAGACTCACTCATCCCACTGACACTGATACTGGCATTTTGGTCTTCTAGAAGGACCTCTGTGCTATTCTCACCCCTAAGTGGCTATCCCCCTCATTACTGACTTAGGAGCTCCTGATGGTGTACCTCTTCTTAATAATCAGCTGGTAGACTCAGTTCTTTTTTAAATTTAATTTAATTTATTTTATTTTATTGATTAATTAAGAAAACTTTTCCATAGTTACATGATTCATGTTTTTTCTCTCCCCTCCTCTCCCCTCCCTCCCATACCCAGCACACAATTCTACTGGGTTTTACATGTTAGACTCAGTTCTTGAGCAAAATAATTTATTCAAATGCTATAGCAAGAACAGTAACTATAGATTACTTTCCCTAAAAACAAGGGACACACAATCTCACAAGTACAGCTAGAATCCAGGAATGGGGGACGAATGAGTGTAAACGGTAGTAAGGTTTACACGTTGAGGGCATATGCCAAGGCTATTGATAGCTCTGGCACTTGGGGGCCTCCATGTCTTTTCTCTTTCCAAAAGGTCATCATGACATTTTCTTCTATGAGTTTCTCTAATGTTCAACTGGACTTGTTCCTCCTAGGTCTGGTATCTCTTTTAGTTGGGTCAATCTCCCACTAGGTTGGGTTGAGTAAATCAGCAGAGTTGTGTTGATTCCTTTTCAAACTCTCTTGCTACTGGACTAGAAGGGACAGTCCGTGGCCAATGTCTGTTGGACAAGACATTGAGACCACTGGACAATGGCTACCAGATAGCCACTGGGGCTGCGTAGGCTACTTGGTCTCTGGCAGCTGCTGCCAGGCTGAACTAGGTGGGTTTCTCAGTTTTTGAGCTATTTTCAGTGCAAGGCAACCATGCATTGGCCTTTTGGTCTTTGGATTTGATCCACTGGCCTTCATTGGGAGTCAAATTCTCCTTTTCTACACTCAGCCACTGGCTAAGCTGGTTCTCTTTATCTAGAGTATGACTACTCTCTTTTCAGATAGAGTCCAATGGGTCTCTTTCAGCTAAGACAACAACCCTTAGCTTAGAATCAACAGAAATATCTTCCCTGGGGGCAGCAGGGTAGTTCAGTGGATTGAAAGCCAGGCCTAGAGAAAGGAGGTACTAGGTTCAAAAATGGCCTCAGACATTTCCTGGCTCTGTGACCCTGGGCAAGTCACTTAACTTCCATTGCCTACCCCTTATCACTCTTCTGCCTGGGAACCAATACATAATATTGATTCTGAGGCAGAAGGTAAGATTTTTAAAAAAGGAAGAAAGGAAGGAAGGAAGGAAGGAAGGAAGGAAGGAAGGAAGGAAGGAAGAAAAAAAGAAAAATCTTCCCTTTGATTCCCTCAGAACCTCAGCTCTGAAGTTGTTTGTCACCTCCAGGCCTTACCTCTCTTTTAAAAAAATTCTTCCCCTTCAAAAGGCCCTTCTCCCTTAAAAGCCAGGCTTGAGTGATTCATTTCAATTCATTTTTATTTTTACTACTTCTCTCTTAATCTTATGTAGACAAGTGGCTAGTGACAAAGGTAAATATTCAGTCTATGCCCCAAACCAGTGAGCTTCAAATGTTTTTGTCTCAAGACTCCTTTGTTATGGTTTAGTGGATTCAGATTCAACCCAGTCCAACTCTTCATGACTCAGTGGACCATACTGTCCATGGGGTTTTTTCTTGGCAAAGATTGGTTTGCCATTTCCTTTCTCTAGTGGATTAAGGCATACAGAGGTTAAGTGATTTGTGTAGGGTTACACTGTCTGAAGCTCTATTCACAGAACCATCTAGCTACCCTGGGACTCCTTTACACTCATAATAATTATTGAGCCCACTCTCCTCCAAAAGCTTTCATTTACATGGATTATATTTATTAATATTTGGGTTTTGATTTCATATTTGAAATGAACACTTCTTAGTATTGTTATAAAAATAGTTTTGACCTTTCTTATCCCCTGAAAGGACCCACTCTCCGAGGTTACCAGATCACACGTTGAAAACCACAGCTACAGAGACACAATTCACTATCTTGTTGGCTTCATCATGAGATGCAATTAAGGTATTCAAGCCTCCCACCCCTTCTAGGTAGAGTGGAGAGAATATAGCATGCATCTAGTGCCTTTCCTCTTTACCTTTCTTTTCTTTTCTTTTTAAACCCAACCTTTTGTCCTAGAATCAACACCAAATATGGGTTCCTAGGGAGAAGAGCAGGAAGAGCTAGCTAGTTGAGGTTAGATGAGCCAGGATCACTCAACTTGAAGTGTCAGGGGCTAGATTCTCTTTACCTTTCAGTGTTTCTATTTTGTAGCTTCTGAAAACCTTGCTCTTTTGCTGAAGTCTCACAAAGCTCACACAAAAAACTTGAAGCAAAGGAAGCATTCATTGATTGAGAATGGACTAAATAAATTGTGGAACATGATTGCAATGGAATTTTATTTCACCATAAGAAATAATGACTATAAGGAAATTTAGGAGCATTTCTATGATTTTGGAGCATTTCTATGAACAGAGAGAAGTGGCCTCAATGCCAAGAACACCCAGGTCTACTTCCATTTCTAACAAATTGGCTGTGCAGCCCTTTCTAAGTCTAAAGGGAAGCAGCCAATATATTGAATATTTCCTTATCCAGGAGTTCTATATGCCAGTAAAATCATAGGGTATATGAATTAAAGTAGAGTGAAGAAAGCAGAAAAATATAAATAAAGATATTGTAAAGGAAACAACATGGAAAGAGACATAGAATTTATATAAATCTAATCATCAAACTTGATTCCAGATAATTGCTCTAGAGGCCAAATTTGAATGGAGGTCCTCCCAATTCTAAGCCACTTAGCTGCCCAGCCTTTTGCTTCTTTCTGTAGAGACTGAGCTAAATTCTAAATTCTAATGTCTTTAGGACAGATTCTGGGTGGGGGGACATAAACCAGAGTGTGATTATATGAAAGTAGAGCCCAAGATTGAACCCATTCCCTATTTACCAAGAGCTTGGGGTTCTGAGCCATAGATTACAAGCAACAGAACTTAGGTAAGACATGGCCTGAAATAAATGGGATGTTGCTGCCACCTGAAATTAATATATATCGATAAATAGCTGAATGTCCATCACTGCACTGAACACAATGGGCAGTTAGATTCTACTTAAGGAGTGTGCCAGCTTAGAAACTTTCTGCTGGTACACAATAGCCATGAAACTCCTGATGGTTCTCTGACTTTTAGTGACTTGTCCTTATTAATTATATTTAATTACAATGTAGATGCAACAATTGTAATTAGGTTCTCCTAGAAAATTTGACTTCAGCTTAGGATGTTGAAAATTCACTAAATGGCATCTGTTTTTGATGTCTTGCACAATAAGACATCCTCTCAAGAGGGTACTTTTGGGGCAGCTCAGCATTATTTATCTGGCAGCATGTTTCCTCCTTCCTTCCTGTTCTGAGCTGCTGTTTGGCTCTGGCCACAGAGTGTGCAATTTAGGGGCTGGGGGAATGGCTACAAAAGACTGTCATCCAGGTCAGGGATTTATGGGCCTGATGACCTCAAGCATATAATGAAACTTCTCTAGTGAATCTATGATTTCTCTCTCCCTGTCTTTGTCATTTATATCCTCCTTTGGGTCCCTTATATTCCTCATTGCCAATTAAAAGCTTACCCTTAATTGGTAAAAAAAAATATTAAAAATGAAAAGCTTACCCTTTTTTTAAGAACCATCTAAAGTCTTACTTCCTCCACTGAGTCTTACCTAACCATCTCAGTCTGTATTTATCTTTCCACTGAAAGAAAAGAGACTAGGAAAGCCTCCTGGGCAAAGATCTGGCTTTATTGTGAGCGGAAAAAAATCACAGAGGTCTACAAGAGCCCCAGTTTGAAGCCTGAGACCCCAAATTGCAAAATATACACCCTTTTATATTTTCATGTTTGTCCCCAACCACTCCCTACCCCATCTTTCTGATTCCTAACCCCCTTTAGACCTTTTGAGGCCTTTCTAGTCTCCAAATCTTTTGAGGCTTTTCAGGTCTCTATAATCTCTTTGTAATTTCTTACATGAATTAATTTGATATAAAATACATCATAAAATGGATTCACATGCCTAGGATCAACATAGTAACTCAATTATGATTAATAACACACACTTAAGATTATCATTTAGGTATCCATATCCTGGGGCTACATTCTTAATCTGGTCACATGCACAGGTTCTTGCCTGGAACTATATATATATATATATATATTAAACTCTTACCTTCCATCTTAGAATCAATATTGTGTATTGGTTCTATGGCAGAAGTAAGGGCTAGGCAATGGGGGTTATATGACTTGCCCAGGGTCACACAGCTAGGCAGTGTCTGAGGCCAGATTTGAACCTAGGATCTTCCATCTCTAGACTTAGTTCTCAATCTATTGAGCTACCCAGCTGCCCCTGGGACTGTATTCTTTTTATAATCACACACTTACATCCTAAAGTTCTACAAATATAACTTGATCACATACTAAGCATTGATTAAGGTATTGATTATTGATTTTCTGATTACACCACAAAAAGTCAGAACTGAAAGGAACCTTAGAAGAACCTACGGGTTCTTAACCTGAGGTCTATCAATTCTGGTCTATGAATAGATTTCAGGATGGGAAAAACACATCACTTTATTTCAGTAAGCAGGCATACCTCCTTTTATTATGCTTTGCAGATATTGCAAGGTATTTTTTTAAAATTATCGAGGAAACCTATCTGTATTATTTTTCCAACAGCATGTGCTCACATCATGTCTCTGTGTCATATACTGGTAATATTTGCAATATTTCAAACTTCTCCATTATCATATCTGTTCTGTTACTCTATGTTCTGTCATCTATGATCAATGATCTTTGAAGTTACTCTTGGAACTGCTTAGGGATGCCACAAACCATGCCCATATATGTCAGGAAAACTTAATCAATAAATACTGTGTGTATTCTGTCTGCTCCACCATAGCCATTCCCCCATCTCTCTCCTTGTCCTCAGGCCACCCTAATTCCTGAGACACAACAAAATTGAAGAATGTTACATAAACTTAGTTGATAAAGCAGCTTCAGGTTTTGAGAATTTGAGAATCCAATTTTGAAAGAAATTCTACTGTGGGTAAAAAGCTATTAAACAGCATCATATATTACAGAGAAACCTTTTGTGAAAGGAAAAGTCAAAGTTGACAGATGTGGCAAACTTCTCTTTTAAGAAATTGCCACAAGGCAGCTAGGCAGCTCAGTGGGTAGAGAGCCAAGCCTAGAGAAAGGAGCTTCTGGGTTCAAATGTGGTATCAGATACTTCCTAGTTGAGTGACCCTGGGCAAGTCACTCAGCCCCCACTGCCTAGCCCTTACTGCTCTTCTGCCTCTACTTCCAGGCCTCTCACTTTCTTCTCTTTGTTGACTGAATTCCTCATTAAAAGGAAAACACTCTCTCCAAAATTACCACTGATCTCTTCATCGCCCAGTCCAATGGCCTCTTCTTGATTCTCATCCTTCTTGACATCCCTGAAATATTTGACACTGTTAGCTCTCTTCTCTCCCTGGATTCTTTCTGGTTTTGGTATGGTACTCGGCTATCTTAGTTCTCCTCCTAACTGATGGATCCTTCTCAGACCCCTTTACAGGTTCACATTCCAAATCATGCCTTCTAATAGTAGTTATACCTGAACATTCTGTCCTGGGCCTTCTATTTCCTATCCTTTCTCCCTTGGTGAAACCATTAGTTCCCATGAAGTTTTTGTTTGTTTGTTTTAAAACCATCAGAATCAACACCATATATTAGTTCTAAGGCAGAAGAGCAGTAAAGGTTGGACAATAGCATTTAAGTGACTTGCCCAGGATCACACAGCTAAGAAGTGTTTGAGGTTAGATTTGAACCCAGGACCTCCCATCTCTAGGCCTGGCTCTCAATCCACTGAGCCACCCAGCTGCCCCTTCCCATGGGTTTTCAGTATCATCTCCATGTAGAAAACTTTCCAAGTTATATGGTTAGCCATAGTGTCTCTCTTGAGTTCCAGTCATGTATTTCTAACTGCTTACTGGCTAATTCAAACTGAATATCTCATAGGCAACTCTAGCTCAACAGAGTCAAAATTGAACCCCTTGTTCCCCCAAATCTGCCTCTTTTCTGAACTTCCCTGTTCTGGTAAGGACACCATAATCCCTTTAGTCATCTAAGTTCACAACTTTGCTGTTAATCTTGACGACTCGCTCTCCCATTCTCCCTCATTCCATAGGACCAATCCATTACAAATCTGATCATTTCTACATCCACACTATGTCTCCGTCCATCCCTTTTTGTTTACTCACACAGCCACCATCCTAGTATACACTGTCTCATCACCTCTCACCTGGACTACTGTAATAGCCTCCTCCTTGGTCTCCCTGCCTCACAATTCTCCCACAAGTGTTTTTCCTGAAGTGCAAGTCTGATTTTTGTCATTCTACTCAACAAACTCTGAAAGGCTCTGTTTGCTTCTAGGGTCAAGCAGCCCTTCACAACCACTTTTCCAACTTTATTAAACATTAGTCCCTTTCTGGCAATCGAACTGGCATTGCTGCCATCTCTCACGATAAGATGTTCCATCTCTGGTCCCTCAGCTTTTGCTCTGACTCTCCCCATCCCTGGAATGCACTCACACTTCACCTTTGCCTCTTGGGATTTCTTATTTCCTTCAAAACTCTGCTCAAGGGATTCTCCCCAACTAGTGAGACAACACATATTCTAGTAGGAAGAAAGTGGGAGATCTCGGGTTGAGAAAAAGTAGAACACATCTGGGGAATCCATCATCCATCTCTAGTTGTTCCCCTACGTACACTCTCTGCCTCTTGAGGAGTCAGCCAGGAAGGAGGCTAACACCTGCTTAGTCTTGCATGATGGTCTCAAAGGAAAGAATTACTAGGAGGACTGACCACTCACTGCCTGAAGGAATCAGTGAGTATGTAAGCAGATTCCCACCTTCCAGTAAAGAAACAACATCATTTATTACTTTAAAAGAGCCAGAAGCAACCTATATGTGACATGTGTTCAGTGATTCTTTCTGGAGGTAGAGATGAGGTCAACTCCACCTCTCTGCTTTCTGGACTTATGGTGTCTGCTCACTCAAGGCATAAAGTCCTGGAGTTCTGCTTTTTCTTCATTGTGTTAGCAATAAACGGATGACATCATCTTTAGTTCTGGCACTGACAGGGCCTTCTCTGTGTTCCCAATCAGAACCAGGCCCTCAACACCTGTTTTGTTTCTTCCTGTGTTGCAGAAAGAAGCCTGGGAAGTTAACCAAAGAAAAACAAAACAAAGGAACAGAAGAAAAACAGAGAAAAGGGAAAAAAAGCCAAGGAAGAGGGAGGGTGGTATTTCCCTCTTCCACAATTCCAGCTGATTAACCAACTAACTGTGAAAGGGGAAAGTGATCTAAGGTTTGTCAGAAACAGGGACCAGAGTTTTTAGAGCAAAACAGAGGAAGATAAAATGAAAGCTAAGAGAGAGAAAGACAAAGGCAGAGATAAAGACTGAGGAGACAGAATCTAAGATGGAGAAAGAAACAGAATGGGATAGGTGATAGCCAGGAAACAAGGGCTAGGAAACAGGAATTAATTTTTTCCCCTCTCTGGTCTAGAATAAAGGTGATTAGTGCTTTGGCAGAAAGAGGGACAACCTCCTCATTCTTTTGATGGAAAAAATACAAACTGTTCAAAATGGAAGATATTCAGGATGAGCCAAACCAGGGAGGAATGAGAATATTTGATATTCTTTTCCAGAGAAGGAGATGACTCAGGGCTTTACTTGCTTAGCAACATTTTGTCCTTTAACAGTGGTCCTTCTGCTATACTTTAGAAATAAGGTTTTATAGACAATCTACAACAGAGGTGTCAAATTTGTGGGCAGCATTCCCATTACAGCCGAACTGGATTAAAATGAAACTGGGAGTGAATACAAAGAGAATAAATGAAAATGAAATGAATAAGTGAAAATGAATAAAAATACAACTTAGATAAAGCTAACTTGTGATTTTCTAAGTCAATGTGAGGCAGCAGGGATCCATTTCTATTTAAATTTTATACCAGTCATCTACACTAAAACCAGTAGGAAGCAACTGGCATCACTCTAGTGATCAGAAGAATGGTTGTTTGCTTTTATGATTCCTTTTGATCCAGAATGCAAGACCTCCAAAAGAAGTATACTTGTTAAGCAAATGTACTTACTTCCATGTGTTTCTGCAGCAAGTCATCATTGCCTTTGGAGGGTAACAAAGGGAGGGGAAAAACCCTTTCCTTTCTCCCCCAGAAGTCCAAGGGAGATAAAACATAGGGTCTAAATGTAAGTGGGGCTATTTCCAACTCACTCCACAGAGGAAGAAGATTTACCTAACCAGATTGCATCCACCTTGCCTCTCAGGTGACAATCCAATTCCAGGCAGCCCCAATCACTTGTGGCCACCAGTTAGAGTTTCCTCTCTCATTCCAGCAAGGCATTAGGGTGCATATCTGGTCCCATGGAACAAAAGCCCACGCCCTATAATCTCATTAAGTAAAAGGAAGTATTCAACAAATTGATCAGGTTTCCTTTAATTATCCCTGGTACACTAAGGAGAGGAAATTTGCACCTCTGGAAGTCTATAGGTGTGGCGTATCACATATGTTGTCAGACACTGTAGAGGTGCTGGTTGGTTCTGCTGAACTCTCTTTTGTCCTCTTTTTCATTCTTTATTATGAGGGATGACTCACTGGGCGGGGGAGATCTGGAGGGATATATTTGGAAATTGAGTGATGAAAAAACAAAAGAGATCAATACACTAAAAATAAAACCCCTTACCTTCTGCCTTGGAATACTAAGGATTGGTTCCAAGGCAGAAGAGGGGTAAGGGGTAGGCAATGGGGGCTAAGGGACTTGCTCAGGGTCACACAGCTGGGAAGTATCTGAGGCCAGGTTTGAACCCAGGCTTTCCCTTCTCCAGACCTGGTTCTCTATCCACTGAGCTATATTTAGCTGCCTCGATAAACTAAAAAGAAGAATAAAAGGCAAGCAAAGGCTGACTAGATGAAGAGTTGCTTAAGAATCACAGACAATAAGAGCTATACCCCTAGATTTTTGTCATGAATCGATAGAAACCATATAGCTGACATCATTGGAATGTTCAAATTAGGTAGCAATTTAGCCGAAGAGACAAAAGAAAAGGCAAACAGAGCTCCTAGAAGAAGAGTAAAGAATCAATCCTCGTAATACAATAATTTTTTTTCATTCTTTGACACACAATCCATTCAGGACTAGATGACAATGGCAAAACTTTGTACTTGGAGGACAGAGGTAAGTGAAAGGAAGTGGTGAAATCTCTAGGATTCCCAGACTTACTAATTCTAGGAGTCTCTATGGGCCCAGTAATACCTTCCATCTATGGCATCTCAATCTCCTCTGGAGCCCCAGCCCCAGCTATTTTACAAACACCTAATCCTTTACATTTACAAGACATTTTCCTTCAAATGATCTCACAGCCCTTAAAGTATATAAGCTGCAACTCCATTGGCAAACATTTTCCAAATAAAACCTTTGTTTAAGAAACAAATGTTTACTTAGGCATGTGTGGACTGGCAGTTACTGTTGGAAACCTTTTGTATTGTTAGAACAACAGATTTTTTTTCTCCAAGATTTTCCATTTGTTACTTCAATGGGAAAGTGCTTACCTGGAGAAAACATCTGTCTTGGTATTTGTGCCCTTACTCAAAAATCATTAGTTAAGAAAAATTCAATTCTATTCAATAAGCATTTTTTAAGCTTGCACTCTGTGTCAGGGGGCAGCTAAGTAGCACAGTAGATATGGGATTGGAATCAGGAAGACCTGTCTTCAGACCCTTATTAGCTGTGTGACCTTGGGCAAGACACTTAATCCTGTTTGCCTCAGTTTCTTCATGGAAAATGAACAGAAGTAGAAAATGGCAAACCATTCCAGGATCTCTGCCAAGGGTCACGAAGAGTTGGACACACCTGCACCAACTCAACAACAACAGAACATTGTGTCAGGTGCAAGATTCTGCATTTATAAAGAGAACAACAAAATATTCTCTGTCCTCAAAGAGTTTACATTCTAATGGAAAGAGGACACAGATAAGTTAATACAAAGTAATTTGGAGGAAGAGGAAAAGGGTATTTATTAAATGGGAGGTGGGGGATATAGTTGTAGGAAACATGCATACATTTCATTCATTTACATCACTGACATCTTCAAAATGTTCATAGGTCAACAAAGCATTTATTAGTGCCACACACTACTGTGTGCCACACACTGTACTAAGCACTGGTGATACAAAGGAAGGTAAATGACAGTCCCTGGTTTCACAGAGCTCACAAACTAATTGGAGAGACAAAATGTAAACAACTATATATAAAAAAGATGTACAAGATAAAATGGAGATAATCAACAGAGGGAAGGCACTAGAAATTTTTTTTCAGTTACATGTAGAAACAATTTTTCTTAAATCCTTACCTTCCATCTTAGATGATTGTTTTTTACATCTTAGGATTCAGATTTTCCCCCTCCTTCCCTTCCCCCTCTCCCCAAGGTGGTATATAGTCTGATACAGGTTACACCAGAATAAAAGGCAAACAAAGACTGGCCAGATAGAGAGTTGCTCAACAATCCCAGACAATAAGAGGACCAAGTATTGCATATTTCTGTGTTGCTCATGTCATGACAGAAGACACATATCACATATATAAAAACTCATGAAGGAAATAAAGTGGAGGATGGCATGCTCTGATCTGCAGATTCCAATTCCTCCTTTGGCAGTGGATAACATTTTCATGATGTGTCCCTTGTGTATATCTTGAGAACTTGCTTTGCGGATAATGACTTAGTCCTTCACAGTTGATCATCGTATAATATTTCTTTTACTGTACACATTGTTCTCCTGGTTCTACTCACTTTGCTTTGTATCAGTTCATAAGTCTTTCTAGGTTTTTCTAAACTCTTCCTGTTTGTCATTTCTTGTGGCACAATAGTATTCTATTGCAACCATATATCATAGCTTATTCATCAATTCCCCAAGAGATAGACATCCCTTCCAGTTTCCAATTTTTTGTCTCTACAAAAAGAACTACTAAAAATATTTTTGTATAAGTAGGTACTTTTCTCTTATCTCTGATCTCTTTGGAATATGGACCCAGTCATAGCATTGCTGGGTCAAAGAGTAGTTGTAGTTTTATTGCCCTTTGAGTCTGGTTCCATATTGGTCTCCAGACTGGTTGTATCAGTTCACAGTCCCACCAACAGTGTATTAGTGTCCCAATTTTCCCAAATCCTCTTCAACTTTTATTATTTTCCTTTTTAGTCATGTTAATCAATCTGATAGGTGTGAGATGGTATTTCAGAGTTGTTTTAATCTGCATTTCTTTGATAGTGATTTGGAGCATTTTTTCACATCATCACAATTAGTTTTAATTTCTTCCTCAGAGAACTACCTGTTTATGTCCTTTGATCATTTTTCAACTGAGGAATGTTTTGTATTCTTTTACATTTACCTCAGTTTTATATATTTGAGAAATGAGGCCTTTGTCACAGATACTTGCTATCAATTCTTTTGGAAATTTTGTTGTTTCCCTTCTAATCTTGGTTGCATTCATTTTATTTGTTTAAAACCTTTTCAATTTAATATAATCAAAATTATCCATTTCATTTTTCATAACTTTCTCTATATCTTGTTTGGTTATAAATTCTTCTTTTATCCATAAGTCTATAACTGGTAAACTTTTCCATGTTCCTCAAATTTGTTTATGTTGTTGTCTTTTATTTCTAGATCAAATATACATTTTGTTTTTATCCTGGGCATATGATGTGAAATGTTGATCTATGCCTAGTTTCTGCCATACTGTTTTCCAGTTTTTTCAACAATTTTTGACAAATAGTGAATTCTTTCTCCAAAACCTTGGACCTTTGGGTTTATCAAACAGTAAGTTGCTATGACATTAACTGCTGTGTGTTGATTGCCTAACCTTGTCCATTGATCTTCTACTCTTATTTTTTAGCCAGTACCAGATTGTTTTGATGATTACTGCATTATAGTGTAGTTTGAGATCTGGTATAGCTAGGCTTCCTTTCTTCAATTTTTTTCATTGTTTCCCTTGATATTCTTGGCCTTTTGTTTGGGAAGGCACTCAAATTAATAGGGAATCAGGAAAGATTTCCTGTATAAGAAAAGATTTTAGCTGGGACTTGAAAGAAGTCAGGGAAGCCAGGAGACAGAGATGAAGAGGAAGAACATTCCAGACATGGAAGCACAGTCAGTGAAAGTAACTACAGTGCAGATGGAGTATCTTATGATGGCAACAGTAAAGAGATCTATGGCACTTGATGGTAGACAGTATGTAGGGAAAAGTAAGTTATAAGAAGACTAGAAAGGTGGGGCAGGTCACAATGGTGGAGAAGATACAAAGATCCATTTGGTCTCTACTTAATTACCCTCCAAAAAACTATCACATTTTGCCTCAACAACTTCTAGAGCAGCATACCAACAAAAAGACAGAGTAAAGTAATTTTTCAGCCCAAAACAACTTAGTAGGTTGGCACAAGGGATCCAGCACATGGGGCTGGAGGTAGAGCACAAAGCAGCATACCAGGGCAGGCCCCACCACAGCAACGGGCCCTGGGCAACTGAAGCAGCAGCAAAGGCTTCCAGAGCTCTCAGCCACAGATGGTAAGGGCTGGGGGGAGGAGGGAGTTTGGAAAACTGCTCAGAAATACATTATTGGAGTCTCTTTGCTGGCTCTGGGTGCAAGACTCTTGTTGCACTGCCAATACACATATCCAGGAAGCAGTCTTGGGACAAGATCTAGGCCAAAAAAAGTGCTTGTGGTTATTCACAGACTAGAGCACAGGCCAGTAGAATATTAAACAGACCTCTCCTTCCATCATATCACCTTAAAAGAACTGAAAGTAGATAGATTACCCAAAGCCAAGTCTGAAGACAACTGCACAAAGAACCTGAAAGCTTGGAATAGTGTTCCCTTCACCTCAATGACAGACTCTAACTTTAACATTTTTTAAATTAAAAGAAAAGAGGTGGGAAATGACCAAACAATAACAACAACAACAAAGAAACTCAACTTGGGAAGTTATTTTGGTGACAAGGCAGACTAAAACATAAACTCAGAAGAAGAGAACAAAGTCAATACTGCTGTATCCAAAGACTCTAAGAAAATTATGAATTGCTCTCAAAACCAAAAAGAAATAATGGAGGTTCCCAAAAATGATTTTAGAAATCAAAGAGGAGAAATACAAGACAAATTGAGATACAGCAAAACCTTGAAAAAAAGTGTCAACGGATTGGTAAAGAGGCACAAGAAAATACTGAAGAAATTAATACTTTGAAAAACAGAATATGCCAATTGGCAAATGAGGCTTAAAAATGCACTAAAGAGAAGAACTTTTAAAAAGGCAGAATTGACCATAAGGAAAGAGAGGTACACTGAGGAAAAGAACTCTTTACAAAATAGAATTGGCCAAATGGAAAAGGAAATATAAAAGCTCGCTCAAGAAAATCATGTCTTAAAAATTAGATTTGGGAAAGTGGAAGCTAATGACTCCATTAGACATCAAGAAACAATCAAAGTAAAAAGAATGAAAAAAATAGAAGAAAATGTGAAATATCTCATTAGGAAAACAATTGACCTAGAAAATATATTCAGAAGAGATAATCTTAAGAATTATTTGAAAGACATGTGCTCCAAAAAAAGAGCTTAGTCATTATCTTGCAAGAAATCATCAAGGAAAACTGCTTTGATATTCTAGAACCAGAAGACAAAACAGAAATTGAAAGAATACACTAAATTGTCTCCTGAAAGAGATCCCAAAAGTATAATTCCCAGGAATACTATAGCCAAATTCCAGAACTCTCAGGTCAAGGAAAAAATATTGTAAGCAACCAAAAGAAGCAATTCAAATACTGTGAAGCCACTTTGAGGATAACACAAGATTTAGTAGCTTCTACATTAAAGGATAGAAATGCCTAGAATATGAAACTCCAGAGGACAAAATAGCTAGGACTTCAACAAAGAATCACCTACCCAAAAAAACTGAGCATAATCCTTCAGGGGAAAAAATGGATATTCAATGAAATAGAGGACTTTCAGACATCACTGATGAATAGCCCAGAGCTGAATGGGAAAACTTGACTCTCAAAAACAAAGAAAAGAGAAGCATAAAAAAGTAACAGGAAAAGAAGTAAAAAAAAAAAAAAAAACATTCAATCCACACCTAGAGAAAGAACTGTGGGAGCAGAAACACAGAAGAAAAACAACTGCTTGATCACATGGGTTGATGAGGATATGATTGAGGATGTAGACTCTAAATCTACTGCAAATATCAATAATATAGAAACAGGTCTTTGTTACAAATAATATAGGGGGGTGAGAGGAGGGGAGAGAAAGAACATGAATCATGTAAACATGGAAAATTTTTCTTAATTAATTAAAAAAATTCAATAAGATTAAACTGTATACATTCCTACATGGGGAGATGATGCTTGTAACTCCAAAGAACTTTATCATTATTAAGGCAGTTAGAAGAGTCATACATAGACAGAGAATGAGGGTATGAGTTGCTTATGATAGTATGAAATAAAAAAAAAATAAAATTAAGGAATGAGAAGGTGGAATATTTTGGGAGGAGGAGGAAGGGAAGAAAAAAACGACATAAATTATCACACATAAAAGAGGCATGAAAGAGCTCCTACAGTGGAGGGGAAGAAGGAGGAGGTGGGGAGGGAGTCTGTGAATCTTAAATCTCATCAGAATTGGCTCAGTGAGGGAAGAACATACATAATGAATTGGGCATAGAAATCTATTTGACCCTACAGATTAGTAGGAAGGGAAGGAGATAAGATAATGACAGGTGAGACTGATGGAAAAGAAGCCAAATTGGGAGACATGGTGGTCAGAAACTAAACAGCAAAATAGGATGGAGAATAATATGCAGTAATCATAATAGTACAATTTTTTAAAAATCTCTCTAATAAAGGCTTCATTTCTCAAGTACATAGAGAAATGAGTCAAATATATAAAAATAAAAGTCATTCTTCAATTGGTAAAAGGATATGAACAGGCAGTTCTCAGTCAAAGTAATTAAAGCTCTCTACAGTCATGAAAAATCAAGCAAAAATACTCTAAATCACAATTAGAGGGGGCAGCTGGGTAGCTCAGTAGATTGAGAGCCAGGCCTAGAGACAGGAGGTCCTAGGTTCAAGTCTGGCCTCAGACAATTCCCAGCTGTGTGACCCTGACCAAGTCACTTGACCCCCATTGCCTACCCTTACCACTCTTCTGCCTTGGAGCCAATACACAGTATTGACTCCAAGATGGAAGGTAAAGGTTTAAAAGAAAATAAAAAATAAATCACAATTAGAGAAATGCAAATTAAAACAACTCTGAGTTATCACCTGACACCTATCAGATTGGATATTATGACAGAAGAGAAAAATGACAAAACTTGGAGAGGATTTGGGAAAATGGAGACACTGATGCACTATTAGAGGAGCTATGAAATGATTCAATCATTCTGGAAAACAATTTGGACCTAGGTTATAAAACAGTATATTGTTTTGCTTTGACCC
The DNA here is from genome assembly GCF_016433145.1 of Gracilinanus agilis. Lineage (NCBI taxonomy): Eukaryota > Metazoa > Chordata > Mammalia > Didelphimorphia > Didelphidae > Gracilinanus > Gracilinanus agilis. Next base: position 400,228,854 of record NC_058131.1, on the reverse strand, counting down.
AGCAATATTATTACTGTTTTGTATCCCAAAGAGATAGAAAACAAAAAGGAGAGGACCTACATGTATGAAAATATTTAAAGCAACTCTTTTCGTGGGGGCAAAGAATTGGAAAATGAGGGGATACCCATTAATTGGGAAATGGCTAAGTAGGTTCTAGTATAAGATTGTAATGGGATACTATTGTGCTGTAAGAAATGGCAAGCAGGAGGAGCTCAGAAAATCCTGGGAAGATTTACATGAATTGAGGCAGAGTGAAATAAGCAGAACCAGGAGAACACTATATACAGTGACAGGAATACTGTACAATAAACAATTGTGAATAACATAGCTATTCTTAGCAATACAATGATCCAAAACAATCCTAAAAGACTCATGATAAAAAAAATGCCATCTGTTCCAGAAAAGAACTGATAGAGGCTGAATCTAGACCAAAATTAACTTTTTATCCTTTTGTTCTTAGTTTTAAAAATTAATTTCCTTCCAAAAAAGGATTAATATGGGGAAAATGCTTTACATGATTGCACATGTAAAATATAAATGAAATTGCTTACTATCTTAATTGGGTGGGGAGAAATTGGGAGGGGAGGGAGAGAGGGAGAGAATTCAAGACTCTATTCTGTGGAAAATGTTAGAAACTGTTTTTACATGTAATTGAGGAAAAAAATAAACCGAGTTAAAAAGAAGAAGACTGGAAAGTTAGGAAGGGACCAGGTTATGAAGAGCTTTGAATATTAGAGGATTTTATATTTGATCCTAGGGGCAATATGGAGCCAATGGAGTTTATTAAGTGGGCATTGGGAGTGACAGGTTAAAACTCTCACTCTCATTTTATGATCACTTTGGCAACTAAAAAGGTCTGCTACAGTGAGGGGAGACTTAAGGCAAGAAGACCAACTGGAAGACTGTTCAGTAGTCCAGACATGAGGGATTCCAGAAGGAAGGTTCAGTGTAGGAGGGTAATTATGAGACAGATTGAGTAGAGTAGGCCTAGGGAGATACAGGAATAAGAATATGGAAAAGACAGAAAGATGAGTATTTCATAATGCATGATAACAAATATTAAGGAAATTAGAGGTCTTCAGCTAGCCCAGCAGGCCATCTAAGCAGCTACAGAGGGAGTAGTGTAGAGTAGGTAGAATTTACACTGTAGTAAAATTAAGTTATAAAGAATCTTTCTTCGAAAGAACTCAAGAACAATTTTATTCACATAGTAATTACGAGTGGACATATGTGGAAACACATTCGAGATCCCTAAATTAATCAGTGACAAACGGGAGTAGTATCACAGCTGAACTACTCTTTCCTTTAGAAAACAATGCTTTTCATTAACTGAATGGGAGTTACTTTAGAAGTTCACAGTCATGGTGAACTGCCTCTCTCAGGCCCCAAAGTGTCTAGTCTGTGTAAAATCTGGAAAACAGATATCTCAACTAATACCTCAACTCAAGGGATTTATATTGGCTAGCCAGAAAAAACTCCTTAATTGTTCCAGGATCCAATTTCTCAAACTTCACTGCTAAAAGATTATTAATTAATTTTTTTAGACTTGGCATATATATGTGTAACACCTATATATGCAACACACATATATATGCATATATATATATATATATATTTAAAGAGACTGGACAAGTGATTTATTTCCCTGATATGAAGAACTTCTAAGGGTAGAAGTTCATTGTATCAATACAGACTAATTGCACCTTCTCTGCAACTTATAGAGAGTTGCCTATAACACTGCCTAGGGTCACAGAGTCAGTATATGAAAGGGATGAAATTTGAATTTAATTAAACCCAGATTTTCTTAGTTCTGAGGTCAGCTTTCTATACACTGTACCATTCTGTCATTGCCATATATGCCTACACAAATGACCATGACGGTATGGCATAACACATAGATAACCCACTAGACATATACCCTAACCCCTTGCCAGACAGTAGGACCTCTATTTTCACAACCAAAACATTCCAATACATTGTGAGCCGGCTAAGGGGGTTACGGGGGTTTGGGGGAGAGGGAAAGAACGTGAAATATGTAACTAGGGGAAAACATCCAAAATAAAAATTTAAAAAAAAAAAAGAACAACAAAAACCATACACAGGCTAAAAATAAAATAAAATAAAATAAATTGTAGCTACAAAAAAAAATTCCAATACATACCTTTGTGTAAGTTGAAAATCACACATCATAGTGGACCCCATTATTTAGTAAGTATTTCTTTTGGGAACATATCCAGGCATTTCTTTTTTTTACTTTTCTTCAGCTTATATGAGCTACCAGCATCACTACTAGTACTCTGAGGCCATTATTAATAACTAAATAGCATTAATGAAGCAAAGATAAGCACTACTCTCACATGACTTGTTGCAAAGAGAACACCACACAATGACTGATGCTGGTGTTAATGTTTGGCATAAAATGATGTAATAACTCATACTCAAACTGTAAGGGCTAAAAGTAGGAGTTCATCCCTTTAACAATACTAATGCTTCTCAGAGCAAGAATTAGAATGATTGAGCCAATGATTGTGATTCTTTACATTTGGGGGAATTAAATTTTTTATTTTTATTTTTTCAATTGCCAATTATTTATTTTTCCCCTTAGACACATTTTATTTTTTCCATATTATTCATTTTTGTAAGTGAATAATTTTATAAAACCAAAACCCCAAATCATATACCCAAATAGACCAGTGATAAGTCATATGTTTTCATCTGCATCTCTACTCCAACAGTTCTTTCTCTGTAGATAGATAGCCTTCCTTTCTTTTTTTTTAATTTTTTAAAATTTATTTATTTATTTGAAAATATTTTTTCCATGGTTACATGATTCATGTTCTTTCTCTCCCTCCTCCCTTCCCTCCCCATAGCCAATGAGCAGTTCCACTAGGTTTTACATGTATCATTGATCAAGACCTATTTCCATATTATTAATATTTCCAGTGGAGTGATCATTTAGAGTCTACATCTCCAATCATATCCCCAAGTAGAGAGTCTTTTTCAAAAATCTCTTAAAATCAATTGCCAATCATTTATGCCTGAATTTATGTGTGTTGAGTTCGTGTAAAATAAGGTCCCATTATATATACAAATATAATTTCTTTACTCAATGATTCAAACTCTTCGCTGACCATCTATGTCCATTTCATTTATGAGGAAACAAACTCAGCCTCAGTCAAACTATAGCTTGTACTACAAGGAATACAAACTGTTAACAACATCATAAAACTCGTTCAACAAAGACTGAGGTGTTCATAAGCTGGAGGCAGCAAGAAAATTCAGTCCTTTGACTTGAGGGAGTTGAAGCCTTTTTTCTTCCTAACAACCCTGCATTAGTTCCAGACACAATAGGGAAAAAGAATATCCAACTTCCTAGCCTTTTTTGTGTATAGTTTCACTTGGTTAACCATCCCACCTGGGGTTCCTCTGATGAGTCCACTGAGAAAAAAGTCCTTTGAAGATCATCAGTGGGATTCCAGAATGAGTTTCAGGGAACCAGTGCCCCCTATGAAATACTTGCCACCAATCCAGCAAGGCTAAACGTGACAAGCCCACATTTATCCTTTGCTTATTATGGATATGACTTTTCTGTATTCGAGGAAATCCCTTGGTAGGATTTTTAAAATGTTAGGGAGGGAATTGAGGGGTTGGCCTCTGTGTATCCAGACCTGTATATTGTATACAATTCCTAAAGGATTTCATCTGTATAGTTTTTCTTTTTCTGAAAGTTCCAGCTCAGGAAATTTCTTGCTCTAATTCCTTGAAACAAAACTTTAAAGCAATAACTTGGCATGCTTTTTTATGGTTGTATTGCTTTTTTAAAATTTGGTGAGAACGTTGGAAAAAATCCTGTTCCTTCTAATTGGGGGATTCTGACTTGTACTTTCATCAATATTAGTGCTCTAACACACACACACACACACACTCAATGAAATTGTTTTATATAATTCTGTATGTATATTATTTTTTTAATCAGTGAATATGTTGTTTCCCCCAACAGATTATAAGCTCCTTGAGGGCAGAAATTTTTTCCTTTTTTCATATATTACCAGTACATGGCACATACTAGAAGTGTACTCCCCTCAGTGCCTTTTTCCACTTCATCTTCCCCCTCCCTCAGGGCTTACGTAAGCTTAATAAATGCTTGTTAATTGAATTTCATCTATATTGGGAACACTCTGTGTTGAAAAGTTCTCCACTGATGCAGATCTGCAAACCATCTGTAACTTAAGCTAAGAGATTTGACTGGAGTAAAATTAATTTCTCATCATCACATGGCTGGTCTATGCCAGAGGCAGGATTTGAATCTAGTTTTTCTATCTATCGACTATCCCTCAATGAATTTCATTATCTTAGATATGTTATGTTAGAGTTTTAATCAAGAAAGAAAGGAAGGAAGGAAGGAAGGAAGGAAGGAAGGAAGGAAGGAAGGAAGGAAGGAAGGAAGGAAGGAAGAATTATCCCAGCTCCAGACTCCAGGATCTTTAGTGAAAAAAGTGGTTCATTTTGGGGGTCGAATTCCTAATGGGGATTTCTGCTCCTTAAGTTTCTCTGATAAAGTTTTATAGCCTGATGTTGTTTGCTAACTGTGGAAAAGCCACTGAATTAACAGTAATGTGAATTTGGGGTAAGAACTGAGGATTTGCCAGGACAGAAATACATCAGGAAATGCTAATTTTCCTTTGTGAATAAACACATCTCTCCTGGGGAGGAGATGGTTCAGGGATTTAAAAATTTGGAACATATGTAGGACTGTGAATGTCTATGGTTTTTTCCCTACCTATAGTTATCTTTATATACATATATATATGTATACATATATAATAGCTTTATTCCCATTCTTACTTCACTCAGTATCTTCTTTATTATTCTTTTCCACAAAGCTCAGGTTCCTAGGTAATAAGAGAGATGGAGAGAAAGAGACAAGAACATTTTCTGGAGAAAAATGAACAACTCTCCCAAACCCCAGGGACCAGATTTCTTCTTCAAAGGGCATTAGTATGTCACACATCCATGCTGGCATGTTCCATTTCTTTCTTTCTTTCTTTCTTTCTTTCTTTCTTTCTTTCTTTCTTCTTTCTTTCTTTTTAATCCTTACCTTCTTAGAATCAATATTAAGTATTTGTTCCAAGGCAGAAGAGCAGTGACATATTCCATTTCTAACTGTAACTTCCATTCCTTAATTGTTGTTCAGTTATGTCCAACTCTTTGTGACCCTGTGGACCATACTGACTATGGAGTATTCTTGGCAAAGATATCTGAATAGTTTGCCATTTCCTTCTCCAATGGATTAAGGCAAACAGAGGGTAAATAACTTGCCCAGAGTAACAAAGCTAATAAGTGTCTGAGATCATATTTGAATTCGAGTCTTTCTGATTCTAAGCCCAGTGCTCTATTCACTGAGCCACCTACCTGACTCATTCCTTAATTAGCTCTGCCAAATACAACTGCATTTTCACAGACTGATCCATCTGACGATGGGTGACTGTGACATTGGTTACTTAACCTCTATGGAACTCAGTTTCTCCATTTGTAAATTTAAAAGATTCAATTTCTTTTTTATTGTAATGATTTTTGTTTTTACATTATTGAAATTTCCCCTATAGCTTTCCCCTTCCACATAAAAAAGAGTAGCTTTTAAAGAAAAAAAAAAAGAAGAGAAAATCAATTAATTATAAAAATAACTAGGACTTACATGGTTCTTTAAGGTTTGCAAAGCACTTTACATGTGTTATCTTATTTGTTCCTCACAATTTCCCTGTGAGGTAGGTGCTGCTATTGTATCCATTTTACAGATAAGGAAACTGAAGCCAGAAAAGATTAAGAGATTTGCCCAGGGATATATGACTAGAAAGAGTCTGAGGCAGTATTTGAATCCCAAGGCCAGTGCTCTACCTATTGCACCACCTAACTTTGTAGCAAAATCAATTAATATACCCATAAATTCTAATTAGAAAAACAAATTAATATCCCAAAATCTGAATTTATAGTCAGTGTTTCATACCTGTGTATCTCCCACCTCTATAAACAATTGGGAGGATATATTTTCTCATATTTCTTCTCTGGTACCATGCTTGTTTTCTATGAGCTTGAAATACTTATTTTCTATCATTTTGTGCTTTTTGTTATTTTCATTTACATTGTGGAAAGCCATTGTTAATATTTTTTCTTGACTTTGCTTACTATATTCTGTATTAAATTCTGTATTAAATTTTTCCATGCTTCTCTCTATTCATCACAGGCATCATTTCTAACTAGCAAGGTAATATTCTTTATATCATATTATTTAGTCATGATATCATGCAATTTTTATATAGTATAGTATATAAATTTATATAAAATATAGTATATGTCAGTGATGGCAAACCTTTTAGAGACCGAGTGCCCAAATTACAACCTTCACGCCCACATGTGAGCCCCCTCACTTTACCCCAGAGAGGGGAGGGAGGAAGCACTCCCATTGGGCTGCTGGGCAGAGGGGTGAATGATGAGAGAAATGTCCACAGGCAGTGGAGATGGGGAAGGAAGCAGCCACCTCTGGCATGCATACCATAGATTCACCAACAAGGGTATATGTCATCCTTTGTTTAGCCATTCCCTCAACTGATGGGCATCTATTTTATTTCCAATTCTTTGTTACCACAAAAAATATTTCTGTAAATATTTTGGTGAATATAGGGAGCCTTGGGGTATAAGACTAGTATATACTATTCAAGTTGTTTTCCACAGTGGTCGTACTGAATCAGAATCCTACCAACAATGCACGAGTGTGCCTATGTTCCAGCAACCTTCCAACATTGACCATTTCCATCTTTTGCTATATTTGCCAAATTGCTAGGGGTGTGGAGAAACTTTGGAGTTGTTTTGATTTTTATTTCTCTCATTATTAGTGATTTGGAAAGTTCTTTAACATAGTTCTCAATAGTCTGCAATTCTGAGAAATGTTTGTTCATACCTTTTCATCACTTCTCTAAGTGGCTTTTGATCATATGTGTATGATATATACGTCTATTAACTGGGAAAAACACAGAACCACTAAGACGGTCAGAAAAACCAAATCTTTTATCAGGTGCGAGACAAATTTGTAATATTCGGCCGCCATACAGAGCCAAGCGCTTAAAAATCACACAGAGCTCTGAGATTCTGGGAACAGTGTCTCTGAGAGAATGCACCGCTGAAGATGATTCTCCAAATAGTAACAAAACTTGGGAGTCTTAAATACCTTTTGGGGGGAACAAAGGCAGGGAAGAATAACTGACTAGCTCTATACTGGATACAAGGAAGGGAGGAACCCAGGGCATAACTGATAGGAAGAGTTCAATGCTTTGCACTAGCTATAAAAAGATGTTTCCAGCCAGGGGCTGGACTATCAGGTTAATGTTGAAAAACTTAAAACTAAACAAGGATACCTAAGGCTTGATTGACTACTAATCTTATCTATACTGGGATCATTAAGTACCTCAAATTCTATTGGTCAGTTCAGAGTTAGGCTTCAGGCAGGGGCTTCCCCCAAGGGGAAGTTCCTAAAGGACAAAGGGGAAAACTTGGGTTTTCCAGAAATAGAGTGGACACATCTATATTTTTATGGGACTTGGGTGTCCGGAATGTCTACATGCCTGAGCCAGCAAAAAGTCTCCATGTAGGGAGGATTTTTCTATAAAATAAAATATTTATAAAAGAAAAAATAAAATAAAATCTTTGTATATCCAAAAAAAAAAAAGTCTCCATGGAGGAGCTAGGGGAATTTAAAAAGCGAGCTCAGGAAAGAGAGCTCGCTTTTTAAAAGACATTTTTGCTTCTACCTTTGAAGGAATAGTCTCTGCAGCTGCTCCCTCAGCTTCTTATCTTATCTGACAATCTTTGGCAAGTCCAAATGGAGAATCAGATCTATCCCTAAAGGTTAGAAAGAGAAAGAGATCTCTCTCCCTCTATCAATTTCTCTCCAGCTTAACTTTTAGTTATATTTATATATATATACACATATACATATATGCACATACATAGTTATACATATATATATATAATATGTAAATTGCCTAAATGTTTTAGATAGCAAACAAAGGGCTGGATTTCTAAGGTCTCTTCCACATCTAAATCGTATGATGTTTTGGTTCAATAAATGATGAACTTGCTAGAATGCTGGAACAATATGACCTAGCCACTCAGGCAATGAAAAAGGTTTGGTATATTTGCTTTCTGACTTCGTATTTATAATTGATCGTTTTCTGAGAACAATCTGGCAGTGTTAAAAAATTTAGCTCTAAAAGTTATTCCAGACCTTATACCACCCTGCATTGTACTTGGCTCTGTGGAGAGAATAATTAAAAGTATAATCATCTTGTTCAAGATGCATATATATATATATATGTGTGTGTGTGTGTGTGTGTGTGTGTGTGTGTATCTGAAGTCTGTGTGTATAGATATAGATATAGATATAGATATCTGAAGTCTGGAAATCAATATAGAAGCAAATAGCACAGAAGAAACAATATGGTGCAGAAGCAATGAGTCTTGGATTTGGAATTTAAATCCAGTCACTAACGCTGTGACCCTGAGCAAATCACTTACCTTCTGTTTGCCTTAATTCACTGGAGAAGGAAATGGCAAGCCACTGTAGTATCTTTGCCAAGAAAATCCTAAACGGAGTCACAAAGAGTCAGACACGACTTGAACAACAGCATAATCTCTGTGCCCTCTAGCACATCTACCTAAGGATAAACTATGTGATATAATTTTTTCATACTAATTAATAATGATGCTTGTATTTATAGGGTTAGAGCATAGGAATGGACCTGTGATTTTACTCACGCTGGGAACTCCGACATGAAGGAACTCTACGGATGGGATGCTGGTTGCAGCTTCTCTGGAATCGAGAGTTGCCTGGAGCTTCTGAGAAGTCATGATGTGCTCAGGGTCCAGGAGCCCCAGTGTGTAGGAGGTGGAACTTGACCTAGCTCTGAGGCTCTCTCACTCAACCCACTGTAGTCCTTCCTCCTGATCGCATGTCTAAAGCACTTCAGTTCAATAAACATTTATTAAATGTCTATGAGCTTACTTTACTAAATCCCTGTACCTCAATGCTGGAATATAAATGGAAACAAAAGGGTCACTTCCTCCCCTCAAGTAGCTTACATTCTGTTTTAACTTTAGAGAAAAAGAGACAGAAACAAAGAGAGAGACAAGAGAGACTGAAAGCAAGAGATAAAGATAAAAAATGGATTCAGAGATAGAGAGAAACAGAGGCAGGAAGAGACAGAAAAATATTGAGAAAGCAAGAGATAAACAAAGAGACACGTTAGAGAGAGAGAGAGAGAGAGAGAGAGAGAGAGAGAGAGACAGGAACAGAGACAAAGAGAAACCAACTGAATGAGACACAGAGAAAGATTGGGATAGAGAGAAAAGAGGAGAGACAAAGAAACTGAGACATAGGAGAGAGGTAAGTAGGTAGAGAAAACCATTTAGTAAGCACTTACTGTGTGTCAGATACTATGCTAAGCACTGGGCAAACAAATACAAGCAAAAGACATAGATCCTGCCCTCAGGGAGCTCTAATTGGAAAGAGAACACAGAGAAGGAGGCTAGAAAGGGGAATGAGGGTGCTCTGAGGGCATCTGGTGAGCAGACTACAAGAAGTAGCCTAAAGAACTGGTTTCCAGCAAGATAAAACAAAAAAGGCTCATCTGTCAGATATGGGAGGGCCAGAGATATTTACAAAATGTTTTCCTTAAAATAACTCTGTAGGTTGGTAGTACAAGTACTATTATCCCATTCTACAAAATGGAAACCTAGAAGTTGATTTGAATGAGACATCTTTGCTAGTAAATCTCTCTTTCATTAAATGGGGATAATCTTCACACTTTATTTTCCTCCCCAGATCATCTAGTGAAATGATGCAATCACACATGAGAAATGTTCCTAGGAAGCAAAATGACTTATAATACCAGGGCATAACAAACAAGCATATCTAAAACTGAGGTCTTAGGTGTGGAAAGGACCCTAGTAATCCTCCAATTCCAACCCTCTCATTTTTACAGGGAGAAACTGAGGCCCAAGAGACAAAGCGATTTTCCCCTAGGATACCCACAATTATTTTCCTTTTTTCTCTTTTGAACTGTTGGACTTTTGAGCAGGAGAGAGTGCCAGAAGCACAAACGGTCACTGAGATGCAACATGGAAGAATGGGGCAGAACCAGGCTCAGAATCTCTCAAGGGCACATTCTGAGCAATAATGCCCACTTTGATAATGCCATCATGAATGATGTTCTTTTGGCATTTGTAGTTAAATGGCTGTGGAGGCAGGGTCAAGGACCTAATTTACAGTGACATATTTGTGCAAATAATGTGGACAGCTTGGCGATTGTTCATGAGAACAGGGGATCATTCACCGGAATAGGGTTTATGTTCCACTGAAATACCTTGAAGGAAAACAGGGGTTGCGAGAATATTCTTTGAACAAGGAGGCTGATAGCCATGCATCACTGGAAAAGCAAGAATGAGAAGAACCAGAGTTTGGGCTCATTTTAAATGAGTTCTCTTCTATTTGATCTCAGTCTCCAGTATTCATATTTCCAATATTACAAGTATTTCTTCTTTTAATCATCCTTCTAAAAATTCTTGATATCTTGGTTTTTGCATCTCCTTCATTTCCAGATGTATCCCTTCCCTCTCTCCTAACAAAAGAGAATTGGAAAAGACAAAAAAGAAAATTGGTTGAGCATGTGTGGAACAGTGGTGGAGATCACCCCTCACAGAGGTCCACTTTTCACAATTAAAGTTCAGAGTCAGAAGTTATGAGCAGAAAAGACAGAGTTTATTTCTCTTTCATGAAAGAGGACACAACCCCTAATAATAAGGCAAATGCCCCCTCTTCTGGTTGAACCTAGTCTTTTACTGGCTTTAAACACAAGTCCCCCCCCTTCCTCTGCCTCCTTTCCCTGTCTGTCCCCCCCCCAAAAAAAACTGGGGAGCCAAAACTTACAGGCAAAAGTTTTACCCAATCAGAAAGTAGTACAACCACAGTTTTAACACCTATCACTTGGCATAGAAGCTTTTGACACAGTTAGCAAATAGCATAACCACAGTTTGACACCTGTAGCATATTGGAACATACTCAGGGGCACAGCTTAACAGAAGCAGGGGGGTCACAGTTGGAATGACATACTTAACATGTTTTGAAGCTGGTATATTGCTTGTCCAGGGACTTTCAGAAAACCTATTTTGGGAGCAACACAAAGCCTACTCTTCACAAGCAAACTAGTATACATACAAAGTTTCACATCCATAGCCCCCACCTCTAAAAAAGAAGAGGTGTATTTTCTCATCTTTTGGGGAACCAAGATTGCTTATTATAATTATGCACCATTCAGTTTTTCTCTTTTGTTGTTGGTCTCTTTTATCTTTTATAACAAGTATTTCTAATGCCAACTCCTTGAGGCATTAAATGGGGAAAATAGATTATTGAGGCAACAGGGAAGATAGAAAATGGACTTATACCTACATGTATATGTATATACAGTTCATTTCCTCCCCTTTGTTGCTCTATCTTCCCTATTTAGTTTTCTTATAGTTCTTATTTATTATAATATTATTATTTTAATATAATTCATTTTTATAATTTTATTATAAAGAAATTATATTTAATATAATTTATTAACATAATTAATAGTATTAATATAAATAGTTATTATAGATATACTTATTTTATAAATGTTATATATATTATAGAAATACTTATTATAGAATTAAAGTAGACCTCATGGGCAGACACAAAGAAATGAGAATTACATGTAAAAAATGTCCTTTCGAGGGTTAATTGAAAAAGGCAGAAAATTTCTTTCTCAAATTTTTCCCCCTTCCCCTTCTCATAAGGAAACTATAAGCACCTGCAGAAACCATATCTGCCTTTTTTAAAATTTCACGTGTAACACATAAGACAACATAATGTACACAATAGGCACTCAGTGAATGAATAGGGATTTGGAGACACTTCAAAGCATTTTCTTGAGAGCCTTAGAGGACAGAGAAGTTAGCTAAGTTTCAGCCAGTGGAAGTTTTGCTTAATGAAGTTTTCAGGTCTAACATTAGTGAGTTGTTTTAGTGAAAAAAAAAAAAAACAATTGCTAGGAAACTGCATGGTACAATATCAAGATTTGGCCAGTTATAATCAGTATGACCTTGGGCAAATCCTTAACCTCTCTTTTTAGGCCTCAGTTCCCTCATGTATAAAATAAGGAATCCATACTAGATGGCCTCTAGGGGTTGCCTTCCAGTTCTAGTCTATGATCCTACTAATTCATCTATTTTTATCCTTTGCTCAGTAAGACCCAGCTTAGCAAGGGGGGTGGGGGGGTGGGAGCAAGGGATAAGAGGTAGACAGTACAAAGGCTTTTCTGGGAACCTCAAGGAGTTAGGAGACATCTTGGGACATTCCCAGCATAGGAAGTAGAAACCCTGGAGCAAACTGATGGGGTAATATGGGTGAAAATCTCTCAGGATGAGAAGGCATGGAATGAATGGAATTTGCATTGTTGGAGAGAATATTCATGCTGATGAGATCATAACTAGAAACCAATTTTTCCCTATATTGACAAGCACCTTTTAAGGGAGACGTAGGATTTAATTAATATCCAGCACTCCAAGAATTATATTTTATAGTTTATTAGTAATTGCTTGAAGTAGAAGGAATAAAAAGAAAATAGAAGTTAAAAAATAATTATTTAACAAAATTAAGATGACGTGACTAAGTTCTCCTTGTCTATTTAAAAAGCCCACCCCCACCCCAAAACCAGGACATGAAGAGAAGAGAATAAGAGGCAGGGCTAACCAAATTTATAACCTCCCTACGTTAGCACAGAACATGAGGAAAGTGGGGTGCTGGAAATTGTAGTTTTTAGGGTAACAGATTCTAATTACACAGATTAGAGCCATTTTTATGATATTCTTGGACTATAATTTTTAATAGTTGCATTTTATATGCATTATGCGTATATGTATTTACTTCTACCTGATGCCAGAGATGAGTCTTCTTGACTCCAGTCCAGGTACTCTATCCACTATCTACCTAGATACTCCATATGCACGTGTCTATGTGTGTGTGTTGTTTTTTTAATTAAATTAATTTATTTTAGAATATTCCCTCTTAGATCTTCATGCATTGGTTAGCACAGAGTATATACAAACACACACACACATATTAGACTAATATTATCTAGAGAGTTAATATGGTATAGTGTATAGGGACCCTCCCACGAAGTCATGAAGACCTGGGTTCAAATCCAGACTCTGAAATATGGTAACTCCACTGTGACTCTGGCAAGTCAATTAACGTCTCAGTACCCCCAAACAACTCTTTAAAATGTAACTTGCAGAAGAGTGGTTTCCTTCTTCCCTGGCCAGCACCCCTGACTTCATCCACAGGAACTTGGAGGGTCCCAGGCAGAACTAGCTTTCTCAACCTCCCTCCCCAACCCAATCCAAATAAACCCAGAGTCCTCTCTCCACTCTGACCTTTAGACCTACTCTCCCCCCTTCCCAATAGTAGTGAGCTACTCCAATGCAGAGACACCCAGTGTCTTAGGAGTGCAGGACCTCCCCCGTAGCAAAACTCTCTTTTATGAAATGTCTTCTACAAGTAGAGTATGAGCTCCCTGAGAAAAGGGGCTATTTTCTTTTTTTCTTTTTCTTTTTTTTTCTTTTTCATTTGCATCCACAGTGCTGAGCACATAGTAGTTGTTTTTTTTAAAACCCTTACGTTTCATCTTAAAATCAATATTATGTATTGGTTGTAAGGCAGAAGAGTGGTAAGGGCTAGGCAATGGGGGTTGAGTGACTTGTCCCTCAGGGTCACTCAAGAAGTGTCTGAGGTCAAATTTGAACCCAGGACCACCTGTCTCCAGGCTTGATTCCCTATCTACTGAGCCACCTAGCTGCCCCACATAGTAGATTCTTAATAAATAATTTTCATTCATTCATTCATTTAACAGCGGTTTCTCTGAATTGCTAGAAAGGATTTCTTTACCAGGAATTCTTCCCTACACTAACATACTAATAATACTAAGCACATGTTTAGACATACAAACACATATATGTATTGTTTAGTCATTTCAGTTATATCCAACCCTGTGACCTTATTTGAAGTTTTCTTGGTCGAGACACTGGAGAAGTTTGCCATTTTCTTCAACTCATTTTACAGATGAGGAAACTGAGGCCAACAGAGTTAAGAGACTTGCTTACAATCACATAGCTAATAAGAGTGAAAGGCTTGATTTGAACTCAGGAAGAGGAGTCTTCCTAACTCTAGTCCCAATACTTTATCTGACCATGTAGCTGCTCCACATGTACAAGTGTATGTGTATACATACACACATATGCACATATACACACACATACAAAAACACACATACATATAGGTATACAGAGATATATAATTATTCAATTATGACCAATTCTTCATGATTCCATGGAACCTAGGACACCAGCTCTACCCAGGAGGTTTTCTTGGCAAAGATACTGGATTAGTTTGTCATTTCCTTCTCCAGTAAGTAAGGCAAACAGAGGTTAAGTGACTTCCCCAAGGTCACACAGAGAGTATCTAAGATCAGATTTGAACCCAGGTTTTCCTGACTCCATATATGTATATATGCACATATATATGTATTCATGGAGGTTGTCTATGTATAGACAATACTAATAGATATCTTGGATAGATACCATTTGAGACCTGGCTCAACACTGGCAAGAACAGCCAGAGTTCAAGCCTCCATGATAGCTAGGGGGTAAGGCAGTCAGGCTCCAGGAGTGCTCTTTTCTCCAGTCTCTAAGTGGAGAACCAATTTAGGATTAGACCTATTTATTCCCTTCAAATAACTGTTCCAGGAGTGAGTCTGCTCAGAGGAGAGGCTACTTTTACTTCCTGAAGAGAAAGAGTAGCCCTTAGCTTTTATTTGCTAGCTAAGCTTCTTCCACACAAAAGAATGTCATTAATCGTGAAGAACATATGAATCCAAATTAAAGAGCAAACCAAAATCGGAGATGTTATACATTATAACATACCAAAGAATAGACAAGAAGAACAAGCTCTTCGGATGCAAGCGAGATGAAATATTGGCTCTGACCAGGAGAGGAAGAACACTTTCACCCAAAGGAAATCTGACAGTATCTAGTATTTCAAGTAAGTTCAAAAACTAGATGGAGCGGCCATCTATGCATATATGATATTTCCAAGTCTTTCTACTTGGCCTCCATGAAGTACTTTCTGTCCATGTATCTATACTCCAGAGTCTCTGGAACCAACTCAGTAAATTCCTTAAGCAGATACATTGTGATAAGATCAGTATTCTCTTCATCCGTCATGAATCATGTCTTCCTCCATATGCAGCAAAATACCAAAGATTTTGTTAGAAGTTAAGTTACATATATGTGCAATTATAAAGAGATATAAAGTGCAGATATAATTTCCACTTGATAACAGGGCCAGATGGATTCACAAGTGAATTCTACCAAACATTTAAATTCTAATACTATATAAACTATTTGGAAAAATAGCTGAGGACACAAATATGGTTAATACCTATCTCTACCCAATTCCTTTTTATGACAGAAATATGGTTGATTTTTAAACCAGGAAGAGAAAAAATACAGAAAGAAAACTATAGAGCAATTTCCCTAATGAGTTTTGATGCAAAATGTTTAAATAAAAGAGATTAGATCATTCACAAGGATCATTCACTATGACCTGTTGGGTTTCATACCTGGAATGCAGAGATGGTTCAACATTAGGAAAACCATCAGCATAATTGACCCTATCAATAATAAAACCAACAGAAACCATATAAATATCTTGATTGATACAAAAAAAAACCTTTGAGAAAATTCAACACTTATCAGAGAAATATTATACTAAAGACATTGGTACTGATTTATAGCTTGTTAAATGAGTTAATCTAATATATCTTCCACTAATACCCTTCTTCATGGTAAGGAGGCAACCTTGAGTTTCTAAAAGCTCTAATAGTTAAACATAAATAATAAAGATTTGGCAATGGGTCTCTGAAGGAGTGGATTATGCTATTTTTGTATCTCCAGCACCTGGAAGAGTGTCTGGCACAAAATAGGAGCTTAATAAATGCTTATTGAATTTAATTTAATTTAATTTGAATTTAATGTGATCTATGTCAATGGATAGAACATCCACACAGATGAAGTCATGAAGAATTTAATTTATTGAAAATTTATAAAATCCAATGGAAAGACCAAAAAACAATTATTCATTTCCCCAAGAGACCCTTTTTTTAGTGTACACATGAAACCTGGGAAGTGCAGAGTCCTCCATCCCCAACTTCTTTAATCTTTTTTCCACTCCCACATTAGTGCAATGAAAAACAAATCCCTCAATTCATAACTCTATGACCTGGTAAAACAAATCTGCCCATTTGTTATGTCTGAAAATGATGTCATTTTCTGCATTTTAAGTTCTCTGTCAGGAAGGACTTACAGTTTATCACTATGTTACTCAAAGTTCTTAAGTTTTCCAAAGTTGCTTTCCTCTATATTGTTATTATATGAATTGCTCGCCTATTTCTGCTCACTTCTCTCTATCATTTCATAAAGATCTTCCTAGCTTCCTCTGAAATTGCTCATTTCATCATTTCTTCTGGCACCATAAAATTTCATTATATCCATATACTTCAATTTGTTTAATTATTCTCCAACACAAGGACACCTCCTTAGTTTCCAATTTTTTGGCTACTAACAAAAATTATGTTGTAATTATTTTTGGAAATATTGACTTTTTTGTTTCTTTGGTTTATAGATCTAATAGTAGAATAGCCAAGTCAGAAAGCATACAATTTAGTAACATATTGGGCATGGTTCCAAATTGTTTTCAAGAATGGCTCCATCATAGCTTTGTCAGTTTGATAGCTAAGAATTGGAGCCTGAAAGTTGCTTCAATTTGCATTTTTTTAAAATTATTAATGGCAGAGCATTTTTTCATATGATTATTGAAAGCTTGAATTTCTTCCTTAGAAAACTGGTTTATCTATTGGGGAATGGGTCATAGTCATAAATTTGAATCAATTCCTTCTACATCTTGGAAATAAGACCAATATCAGAGATGCAATTTTTTTCCTAGTTATCATTTTTATCTTCTAATTTGTACTACATTCAATTTGTAGTGCAAAGACTTTTGTAATTTTACAAAATCAAAATTGTCCATTTTTATCTTGTATGATCCTATCATTTCCTTAGTTACTAATTCTTTCCCTAAGATCTGAAAAATAATTTCTTCCTGGCTCTTCTAATTTGTTTATGATGTTATATTTTATATCCAGATTATGCACCTATTTGAAACTTATATTGTTGTAAAGTATGAGGTGTTGGTCTAAGCTTAATTTCTGCCATGCTATCAGTTTTCCGGCAGTTTTTGTTACTGAGTCCTTCCCCAAGTAATTGGGGTCTTTGGGTTTATCAAACATTGTGCTTCTTTGCTTCTGATTGTCATTTAACTAATCTATTATACTGATCAACCTCTCTTTTTTTTGACTGTTATCAAACCATTTTAATGATTGCTGCTCTGTAGTACAATTCAAGATCTGGTAGTGAGGGATGCCCTTTCTTCCAATTTAAGTCATTATTACCCTTGAGATCTTTTACTTTTCTATTCTTCCATATACATTTCACAATTATTTTTTCTAGGTCTATAAAGTATTTTTTTAGGAACTTGATTCGTTCAGCACTAAATAAATAATTTTTATTTGCATTACATTGGTTCAAACTACCCATAAGTAATTAATGTTTCTTCAATTATCTAGGACTAGGTTTCATCCTTGCACATTTTGTAGTTAGATTCATATAGTCTTCAAGCAAATCTTGGTATATTCATAAATAATCTTCTTCTATAATTACTTAAAATTCATTTTTAACTCTTTTTTCTGTGTTTTTGTTGATTACATAGAGAGAAACGATGATTTGTGTGCATTTATCTTACATCTTCCAACTTTGCTGAAGTTATTAACTAATTTTAATGTTTGGTTGAGTTCTCTAAGAACATGATCATATAAGCTGCAAAAATAGATAATATTGTTTCATTTTTCTACTTATTGCCATAGCTAGCATTTCTAGGCATATGGTAAATAATAGTAGTGATAATAAGTATCCTCTCTTCATACCTGATCTCATTGGAAGGCCTCTAACTTTTCTCCATTGCATATAATGTTTGTTCTTGCATTCAGATAAAAATTTAGGAAAAATTCATTGATTCCCATGATTTCTAGAGGCTTTGTAAAAAAAAAGAAATTAAGCTTTTGTTTTATAAAAATAAAAAAACTTTTCCAACACCTATTGATATAATTATGTTTTAATTATTTATATTATTAATATGGCTTACTACATTTATCATCTCTCTTTGTGCTGAACTGACCATATTCCTCATATAAACACAACCTGGTCATAGTGTATATAATCTTTCTAATATGTTGTGGTAGCTGTCTTTCTAAGATTTTATTTTAAAATTTTACATCAATATTTATTAGGGATACTGGTCTATAGTTTTCTTTTTCTAATTTGTCTCTCCATGGCTTAGGTTTCAAGAAAACTTTTTTTTTTTTAGAAAGAGATTAGAAAGGCGTCTTCTAAAAAATACTTCATTAGGGTCAGATTGTTTTTGAATATTTGATAGAATTCACTTATGAATCCATCTGGTCCTGGAATATTTTTTAGGAGCTTATTATTTTAGGAGTTCATTCATCAAGTTCTTTTTCTGATATTGAATTATTTAAATGATCTAGTTGTTTTTTTTATTATTCTGACTATTTCAAAATGTTGTATTTATTTCCACTTTTTTCAGTTTTGTTAACAAAAAAGTTTCTAATAATTTTATTTATTTCCTCTCCAATTAAATTATGTTATTTTTCATGTAACTGAACTAAAAATAAATTATTTAAAAATTTTTAAGTTCATTAATGGAATTATTTAGGGGATGGGGCTTTTTTAAATATAATTTTTATTGTATTATAATCAGTAAATTAAGTATTTAGTATTTCTGCTCTTCTGTGTTTTTGGTGAGGTATTTATGCCCCAATATATGGTCATTTTTCGTAAATATGTCTATTATAACTGAGAAATATTTAAATTCTTGCCTATTTTCACTTTATAATTGTCAGAGATCTATCATCTAAAATTTTTCTAACATTCTATTTTGATCCTTAACATCTTTCTCATTTATCTTTTGTTTAGTTTTGTCTAGATCTTAAAGGAGTACATTAATGCGAAAAGGAGGATTTTCCTTTTCAGGAAAAGGACTTTCATGAGCTATGAATTACCCACTTGCCACATGTGCCCTCCAAGCTTAGCCCATTTTCCTCTAGGCTCTATGCACTTGTGGGAAAATGTGCCACAAACTTCAAGGGAGGATATATTTTATCAATTATACTGATAAAGTAAAATACATCCTTATAAAAGGGAGTAAGGGAATAAGCAATTTTTTTAGATTCTATTATGTGCCAGGTACTTTGCTAAGCACTTTAAGAATATTATCTATGGGGAAGCTAGGTAGCTCAGTGGATTGAGAGCCAGGCCTAGAGACATAAGGTCCTAGGTTCAAATCTGGCCTCAGACACTTCCCAGCTGTATGACCTTGGGCATGTCACTTGACCCCATTGCCTAGCCTTTACCACTCTTCTGCCTTGGAACCAATACACAGTATTGATTTTAAGATGGAAGGTAAGGTTTAAAAAAAAAAAGAATATTATCTCATTTGAACTTCACAGCAATCTTGTGGCTTGAGTGCTATTATCCCCATTTTACAGTTGAGGAAACTCTGACAAACAGAGATTAAGAGACTTGTCCAGAGTTACATAGGTAGTTAAGTATCTGAGGCTGGATTTGAATTCAAATCTTCCTGGCTCTAGGTTCAATTGATCTATCTACTATGCTACCTACCTCCCTCAAAAAGCTAATAAAGTCTTATCAACTAATTGATATAAACTGACAATCATGAGATGAAGCAGATTGATAGAGGCTTATAAATTTCAGCATTAGAAAAACAATTTCCAGTCTCAAAAGCTTACCTCTAGAGCCCTAAAGGACCTAATAGCCCCCTCTGAGGGCCTCCATTCATCAATGTAGGTGGGAGTTGAGTGAGTAGTTTTATAGAATGTGCTATGCTTATATGTGCACTTATCTGTCCAGCTGAAATGTAAGTGTCTTCAGAGCAGCCACTTTTTCCTTTCTTTTATTTCTATCCCAAGCAATGAATGCTTATTGATTGATTGACTGACTGATTGATTGATTGATAGCTACAGGACAAGAAGGAGCACAGATAAGAAGAGAGAAGTGTGAAAGCATCAGGAAAGTGGGCTTTGTCACGCTCTTTGTGGTGACAAAAAATTGGAAAATGAAGGGATACTCTTCGATTGGGGAATGGCTGGACAAATCGTGGTATCTGTCGGTGATGGAATACTATTGTGCTAAAAGGAATAATGAACTGGAGGAATTCCATGTGAACTGGAAAGACTTCCAGGAATTGATGCAGAGAAAAAGGAGCAGAACCAGGAGAACATTGTACACAGAGACAGATACACTGTGGCACAATCAAATGTAATGGACTTCTCTACTACTAGCAATGCAAGAATCCAGAACAAGGCTGAGGGACTTACAAGAAAGAAAACTAGCCACATTCGGAGGAAGAACTGTGGGAGCAGAAACACAGAAGAAAAACAACTGCTTGATCACATGGTTCAATGGGGATATGATTGGAGATGCAGACTCTAAATGATCACTCTAGTGCAGATATTAATAATATGGAAATATGTCTTGATCCATGACACATGTAAAACCCAGTGGAAGTGCTCACTGGCTACAGGAGGGGGATGGGAAAAGGGGAGGGAAAGAACATGAATCATGTAACCATGGAAAAATATTCTAAATTAATCAATAAAATTAAATTAAAAAGGAAGGAAGGAAGAAAGGAAGGAAGAAAGTGGGCTTTGTTGAAAGGAGAAGTGACTAAAAAAAGAAGACACAAACAGGTAACCTCAGTGAAGGCAAAGATTGTTTTGCTTTTGTCTCTTTATCCCCTGCATCTAGCACAATACTTGTAGGTGCTTAATAAATGCTTGTCAAAAAAATAGAAGTAACTTGAAAGTTCTACTCATTTTATTATATCCATATTCAAAAAAAGGTCAATAATGATCAGTACACCATTGTTGGTTCATTCATTTATCTTGACAAACTGACTCTCAGATATATCCTTAGAGTACTAAGTTGTTGCTCCCAGAAACTCAGATGAATCAAGCTCATAGAAAGTTGTTTCAGAGGATCGTTTAGGTGGCTTAGTGGATAGGGAGCCAGGCCTGGAGATGGAAGGTGATGTGTTCAAATCTGAACACTTCCTAGATGGATGAACATGGGCAAGCCACCTAACTCCAATTGCCTAGCCCTTATCACTCTTCTGCCTAGGAACCACAGCACCAATTCTATGATAGAAGGTAAAGGTTAAAACAAAACAAAACAAACAAAAAAAAAACAGAAAAGAAAGTTGCTTCAGAATCTTGGATTTTGATCTTTAATTACACACACACACTCAAAAAGTAAAAAGTAATGTCCACAGCTTGGTATCCCAACACTTAGAATAGTATCTGGCAAACTATAGGCACTTAATAAATGCTTATTGATTAAATGATTGATTGGCCCAACTCTAGAGATCACATAGGGTTAACAGGAGGTTGCATAGAGCCTGCCTGGGTGCCTCCTCTTATTATTCCTGATTGAAGCCAGGACACAACTGACATCAATGCTGTCAACATCAGTTAGTTAACAATTTTTAAACCTTCCAAGAGCCCCAAAGCTCTGGGTGCCTTAGCAGTTCTCTCCCTCCTGAAGGAGAGGCTCAGCTTTCAGAGACTCACAGACATGGGAGTTGTGCCCCAGCCTGAAGGCTTCAAAGGGCATCGGGCTCTAAGAACCTGATAGGGGAAGTGACTGTGTCATGGTTCGAGTACAGGACATGAAGTGTTTGTAAAGTCACCACTTGGCATTCTGAGAGCCATTGAGTCAGCCCCAAACCCAGACAACATCAGGAATCAAATGCCCAGTTCTCTCCATCTCAGGAGTGGCTAGGTAAGGTAGCCCTGTAATTCAAGTAAGTAACTATGAGCCAAGAGACCTTGGTTTTCTGCCTTCCTCCCATGACCTGGAATCACCTTGGGGTTGTACGACACACACTGCTTGCCCTCAATTCAGTTTTTCCAATTTCCTTCATGCCTCAATTCCTGGATTAAAAAAAAAACAGCAACAATAGCGATAGGATTCTATTTTTTTTACCCACGCTTATAACTTTATCAGTGCAGGGAACTCCTGGGATGGTATCTCTCCACTGCTACCAGTTTACATCTGGTCTTTAACTTATAGAGCTGGAGAATTGTCTTGGGGCATAGAAAGGGATTTGTAACTTGCCAAGGCAGGGGCTTCAACCCAAGTCTTCCCACTAAAAGGTTCTCTTTTTGCCAAACTGCCGTAAAACTCAAATATTTGTGATAATAACTTTCCTACAAAAGTTAGGGAAATGTCTCAAGCCAAGTCTCCAAAAGCTTAAAAAGTTTTTTGAAAGGTTTGGTATTTTATTTTCCCAATTATATATAATAATGATTTTCAACATATGTTTTCTGAAATTATAAGTTCTGAATTTGTCTCCCTCCTTCTACTCCCTTCTCCCTGAGACGATAAACAATTTGATCTGGGATATATGTGTATTATCATGCAAAATATACTTCCATATTGGTCATTGTTATAAGATTATTGTATTGTCATATATAACTAGAATCCCTAAATAAAAATACAAATAAGCTAAAGAACAGTATGCTTTGATCTGCAATTCCATTAAAAAATTTTTAAATACTTGATTTAGAAATTTCATTCATGGGGGACGGGGACAGCAGAGTGACTCAGTGGATTGAGAGCCAGGCCTAGAGACAGGAGGTCCTAGGTTCAAATTTGACCTCAGATATTTCCTAGCTATGTGACCCTGGGCAAGTCACTTAACCCCCACTGCCTAGCCTTTCCTGCTCTTCTGCCTTGGAACCAATACACAGTATTGATTCTAAGACAAAAGGTAAGGGTTTAAAAAAAAAAAAAAGAAATTTCATTTAGTATTCTATAAACCAACAAGCATTTATTAAACACCCAGGAATGCCATCTGTGCCAGGCACAATCCTGTCTACAAGGCTGGATTAGAGTGACTCATTTTGTTTTAAGATATAGATTCTCTCTATGTCCATCATTTAGCAATAGAAATGTTCTCACCCACCAGCCAAAAGGCAAATGACCTGAAATTTTGCTTTTAAGCAGCAGAGACACTCAGAGTGATGGCTAAGTTAGAGACAATCTCCCTAAAAGGCTAATGACCTGCAGACATTGGTGTCAGTGTACTAGATTACAAGCACACATTACAAACCTGCAATCCAGGCTATTCCTTCTGGAGTCCTAACAGCAGTTGAACAAATTTTCAAAACAATTAAAATATTTTTTGTTCCTCTTTTTCTTTTGCCCAGACAGTTCGTGGAGCCTTCTCATCTCTCAGCTCGTCCAGATATCTAGAACCACCTTTATTCTCATCAGCCTCTGGTGCCAGCCTCCGCTGACACCTGATCTCAAGGAAGATGTTTACTAGAACACCACAAGAAGGCTGCTTTCACTGAAATTCCAGGCTCCAAAAAAGGTTCTTTCTTCTGCGCCTCTGTTTTCTCTCTTCCTCCCCACACCCTACCTTTATTTTTTAATAATGCACAATCCCCCAGAGCAAGTGTGGTACATTTTTGAGTGGAAAATTGAAACCATCCCTGGGATAGGTTCAGACAATGGTCATAGAACGGGGTGTTCGTAAACAGAACACATTAGACCACCCCGAAGGCCTTCTTTCCTTCCCTTGCTCATTCCTTCATTCACAGGCCATGAAAGGGTATGCACAGCTGTAGGGGTAATAGCTCATGCTAGCTCACTGATGAGTGGTTAGAGAGGAGCAAAGTCTTAGAGAAAAATACCTAAAGCATCCTGGCAATAGTCTCTCTGGGGGCCTGAATGGCCAACACTTTGTGTATTGGTTTTAGGGGAATGAGGAAAGCAAAAGTCTAATCTCCTGATTTCCCCAAATTAAATTTAAGGACTTCTTAAGAGGAACTGCTAAGGGGCGTTTTCTTCTTAGATTTCTTTCTTTTCAAATAGAGACTATTTTCTAGTAGATTCTTCCCCTTTATTCTGATCACCAATGACCTAGCCTCCTGAATAACAAATCTACTTCTCAGATTTTCTTATTCACAGGACATGTTTGGGTACTTGATTTTATTTATTTATTAAAACCCTTACCTTCTGTCATAGAGTATAGGTCCCAAGGCAGAAAAGCAGTAAGGGCTAGGCAATGGGGTTAAGTGACTTACCCAAGGTTACACAGCTGGGAAGTGTCTGAGGCCACATTTGAGCCTTGAATATATTTAACACAGGACTGCCATCGGATCATATTTTTAGAGTTGGAAAGGACCTTAGACAACCCAGAATGTCAAAGCAGGGAGGACCTCTGAAATCTTCTTTGCCCTACATTGTCTCCACTGACCTACAACCCTCGACTCTAATTCAGATCCTTATCTTCTCTGGAAGTGGACCTCTCAGGCTTTTTCAAATCATGTGGTCAAGTGTTCCTCTTTGCCTCTTAGTTTCTTTTTAAGTGTGTCCACCCTGATTAGAATGTGAGATGGGGGCAACTAGGTAGCACAGTGGATAGAGCACCAGGCTTGGGGAAGAGAAGAGCTAGGTTCAGATTTTACCCCAAATACTTCCTGGTGGTATGACTCTGGGCAAGCCACAACTCCAATCGCCTAACCTTTACCATTGTTTTGCTTTGGAACTGATGCTTAGTATCAATTCTTTTTTTTTTTTTAACCCCTACCTTCCATCTTGGAGTCAATACTGTGTATTGTCTCCAAGGCAGAAGAATGGTAAGGGTAGGCAATGGGGGTCAAGTGACTTGCCCAGGGTCACACAACTGGGAAATGTCTGAGGCTAGATTTGAACCTAGGACCTCCCATCTCTAGGTCTGGCTCTCAATCCACTGAACTTCCCAGCTGCCCCCCTTAGTATCAATTCCAAGACAGAAGATTTTAAAAAATGCTAGTTGATGATCCAAGCACTGGGGATACAAAAAAAAGGCAAATAAACAAATAAAATACCAAAACTCCACAACCCAACCAAGAATTGGCCTTTGCAACCTCCTTAACAAGAGACTATGAGGTTTTTATTTGAAGAGGGAACCACTACCTCCTGAAACAACCCATTCTGCTTCTGGCTAACTCTAACTCTATTTTGAAAGTAAGATTTTCCCAAAATTTGAGCTTCTAGTAATTCCCATGAAGCTTCGGGACATCAGCTATTCTAAAGAATAAGAAGGTTAGGATTTTCCAATATTTGGTTCCTATTAGTGCATGCCTCAGAAGGGGAGAGCACAAATTATACAGACCAATGATTTCCCAAGTGTGGGGCCAGACCCCTTGGGTATCCCAGGGGTTTGATTAAAAGTCATGTGTGATTTACCAGTTGGAGGGCAGGAAGGTGGGGTGTGTCCCTCACCCTTCACTGTAGGCATTTTTGAACATGTCTCTAACACAACTGGACCTCTCCTCCCTTGCACTACTGACCTTTTCTGGATGCACTGCATGGGAGTCCCTCAGGACAACTATAAACTAATTTGACCCTGACACCAGTGATAGCTCTACAGGAAAAATTCCTATTCCCTTCATTATCTTTACCCTTGTACTTTCCTTCATTTCCTAATTATCTAAAGCACCTCATAGACACACACACACACCCTAACTACCACCACCCACCACAAGGAACAGCCATGCATATGTCATGATTATGTTGCCTTTCCCCTAAAACCCACCCCTCTTCCAAACTTCCCTGCTTCTATTAAGGATATCGTCATCCTTCCAGTTCCCCAGATTTTCAATTTCCTCATTATCTTTAACTCCTAACTCAATTGAAACTTCTCTCTTCAAAATTATCAATCCCAGATCTAATGGTCTTTTCTTTCTTTTTTTTAAAATTTATTTTTTTAATTAATTAGTTAATTTAGAGTATTTTTCCATGGTTACATGATTCTTGTTATTTCCCTCCCATGCTCCCTCCCCACTTCCATAGTCAATGAGTAATTCCACCGAGTTTTACATGTATCATTAATCAAGACCCATTTCCTAATGGTCTTTTCTAAGTCCTAATCCTTCTTGACTTCTCTGTAGCCTTTAGCACTATTGCCTACTCTCTCTTCCTGGATATTTATATAGAAAGTTAGTTGGTATATTTGGATAGAGCACTTGTATTGGAGTCTAGAATACTCATATTCAAGTCCAGCCTCAGATTACTTAATTAGTTGTGTGATCTTGGGCAAGTCATTTAAGCACTGTCTGCCTCAGTTTCTTCATGTATAAAATGGGGGTAATAAATAATAGCATTCACTTCCTAGGGTTTTTTCAAGGACAAAATAAATGAATAGTAGCAAACCTTTAGAAACTTTAAAATGGTTGATTTCAGAAAAAAAAAAATAGAATGACCTGTATGAACTAATGCAAAGCAAACTAAGTAGAACCAAGTTCCAGTTGTTTCCTGGGTCCCTATTCCTTGTTCCTCATTATTTATTAAACAACCCCCAAAATACCTTCGTTTTGGTAGTCACTGGTCTAGATCAGTGACTGCGAACCTATGGTACAAGTGCCACAGATGACATGCAGATCTTTCTCTGAGGGCACATAGCCATCCTCTCTTTCACACACCCCCTAGTTTGTTACTAGAAAGGTATAGGGACTCAGGCAGAGCTGTTCCTCACCCCCTCTCCATTGTGCCTGATGATATTTTTCATATCTCCTGCCCCTCTGCCCAGCAGCCAATAGGAACACACAGAAGGCAAGGTGGACAGCTCACAAGTGCAGAGCTGGAGGGGAGTGGAGCACTGGGACCATTCTCTTCCCCCTCTCTACACTGGCTGATGATATTCCTCACTTCACCCGCCCCTCCACCCAGCAGCCCATTAAGAGTGTTTCCTCCCTCCTCTATGTGGAGTGAAGGGGGTCATGGCACAGTCTCTAAAAATTTCACCATCACTAGTCTAAACCAGTGGTCAGCAAACTATAACCCACTTATTTCCTGCTTTTGTACTGTCCAAGGGCTAAGAATAGTTTTTTTTTAGCTTAGTTTTTAAATTTTTATTTTCTTCGTAAGTTTTATAATATACACAATTATTAGTATATTAGTTGTGAGATCACCCAAACTGGCTTGACTGGTATAGTTCTAAATTCCTGACTGCATCTATGGTGTTTTAAGAAAATGTAAGAATGCCTTTTTAAGAAAGTAAATTGGGGGGCAGCTAGGTGTCACAATGGAAGGAGAGTCAGGTCTAGATATAGGAGGTCCTGACCTCATATTTGACATTAGACACCTCGCTGTGTGACTCTGGACGAGCCACTTAACCCCCATTGCCTAGCCCTTACCTCTCTTCTGCCTTGAAATTGATACTTAGTATAGGTCCAAATACTCTAAATCAATTAATTAATTAATTGAATTTTTAAGAAACGTAATTGTTATAATTTTTAAAAATGGTCTGTGAGCCATAGTTTGCCAGCCCTTTGGTCATGACCAGTCAGCTGCTTTATCTCATGAGTGACAAGACAATCTCCTATTAGTGTTACATCACCTCTTTTTTCAAAATTCTCTATAAGTTTGAACCCTGAGAGGTTTGGGTGTTCTGGATCAGAGTGTGCATCTTGCTGTGTGTCCAAGCCGCTCTCCTGTATGTGTAGTTGGGGGGGGAAGAGGGACACACCTATACTCCTCCCTGTTGTGGTGGCCATCCTTTTATGATGACTTCCATTCTTGTGAGACAGGATTACTCTTCAGGAACAGCTTATTCTTGCTTTGCTCTAAAAATGGTCCAAAGTAAGAGAAGAGAGTATCAGAATAGCTTTCAGAGGAAAAATAATGCCCTGGAGGGAGGGATACAGGACTGTTGCAAAAAGTCTAGCTAGTGATGGAGGTAAGAATAAGCTGGTGAAAACTGGTTTGACTAGCACATCCCCAGCCACTAGGACACACATATCCTAAAGCTTCATTGACCCAGAGGCTAGGCACTGCCCACCTCCCTAGACGCTTGCTTCCTGTGTTGGCTCAGAATGAACAGAACGAACTTTCCTGGGTCTCTGCCCTCATGCTTCATTTCTTACTAAGAAAATCAGAAAATACTCTCACTTCAGTGTTCTAGGCTAGCCTAAGGAGGCTAGATTGCATCATGGATAGAGCACCAGGTCTGAAATTGGGAGGGCCTGAGTTCAAAACCAGCCTCAGACACTAACTGGCTGTAGGGGCGCAGACCCTAGGTGACCCTTTGTACCTCAATTTCCTCCTCTGTAAAATGAACTGAAAAAGGACATGGCAAACCGCTCTGATATCTCTGCCAAGAAAATCTCCTAAAAAGTGTCACAAAGAGCTGGACACAACTACAAACAGCAACAAGGCTAGTTGTCTCATTGCAGTGCCATATCAGAGTGTCAGCTCCCTTTCTAACATCCTAAAACAGTTTAAGCCTCTAGTGGCTTTTGGTACCTTGGACCAGAGTGAGCATCTTACTGAGGGTGTGAGCCACCAGCCTGCCTGTGGAGCTAGAAGGCACCCAGTTCTCCCGTTCCCTCTTGAAATCTGTCCTCTTTTCCCATTTTCCATCTCTGTGAGGTAGTATCACTCTTTAGAAGCAGCTTCCTCCCTTTTTTTCCCCAGCAGGAATACAAAAACATAATCTAGAAATAAATACCCATGCATATGTTGAGGTATCATGATCAAAAATTTTTTCACTGATAGGGACGATCAGGACTGTGTCAGTAACCAGGAAAGTCTGGAGCTGCGGATACACATAATCCTTTTCTAAGGGTTGGAACAGAAAAGCCTGGGAAATGCGAGCTGGCCTGACATAGACAAAGGGAGAGATCTTTGCTTTTTCTCACTCCTGGTGAAGTGAGCCCCACATAGGATTCTTAACCCAGTGGTTCTCAGGGTTTGCTGTGAATTTATACTAAGTATGCCACGTATTGTAAGCAATGCATTTGCATCTACATAAGTAAGTGTGAGTCTCCTGATTCTTCCTTAATATGCCTTGATTTCTGTGCTATGAATTTTAAAATGTTTGGGAAACACACTCTCTCTCTTTTTTTAAACCCTCACCTTTCATCTTAGAACTATTACTGTGTTTTGATCTCAAGGCAGAAGAGCAATCAGGGCTAGGCAATGGGTGTTAAATGACTTGTCCAGAGTCACATAGCTTGGAAGTGTCCAGGAACACATTTGAACCCAGGATCTTCTGTCTCTAGGCTTGGCTCTCTATCCACTAAGCCACCTCACTTGCCCCTGAGGAATCAATCATTCTCTTAACCAGTCTTAAAAGAAAAAGCAGATGAATAAGGGATGATGGCAAAAAAAATAAATTAAAATAAAAAAAAAAGCATTTAAGATTCTTCCAGGCCTGAAAAAGGTCTGAATAGCCTTTATTTTTTTTTTTACTTAATTAATTTTTTTAAACCCTTACCTTTTGTCTTGGAATCAATACTGTGTATTGGCTCCAAGGCAGAAGAGTGGTAAGGGTAGACAATGGGGGTCAAGTGACTTGCCCAGGGTCACACAGCTGGGAACTGTCTGAGGTCAGATTTGAACCTAGGCCCTCCTGACTCTCAATCCACTGAGCTACTTAGCTGCCCCCCTGAATATCCTTTAAAGCCCATCTCAAATACCTCCTTACCCAGGAACCCTTTACTTGATTTCCCCAGTTACAACACCTCCCAATCTCTCCTCCCCCAGAAGAGCTATGTTCTGCACTTCTCTGCTGTTTATTATAAATTGTTCTCAGAAAGTCAGGGTGTTGTAGGGCGCCGGACTGGGAGTTAGCAAAGACCGAGGCTGACATCTTGCACCTGGTATTTACTAACTGTGTGGCTAAGCAGGTTAGTTCAGTGTCTTGGGCAGCTCCGTAGGGCTTATCTGCTATGTCAACAGCAGACAGAGTGCCCACCAGGGGAGATCCCTGTACCATGCAATCACCATCCCTACCTTGGCTGCAGTTAACATTTGGGTCTTATCTCCCTCCTGAACTGAAAGCTCCATGATGGCAGGTCCTGCGTCTCAACTCTGGATCTCCACCAGTGCCTAGCATGGCGCCGTGTGTACCACGTGCCAAAATTCGGCAAATATTTATGGATGGATCAGTGACTCAGGGGCAACTGAGGAGCCCATCATCAAACCTTTCTGTTTTCTCTCCACACAGGGAAGCACGTGTACCTCTCATGTTTCAGACAGAAAATAAAAGGCAAAAATCCTCCCCTTCAAGCATAATGCCAAAGAGAACATTCTCCCCACCCCTTTCTTGACAGAAAGAAATAACTTATGATGCTAAGACTTAGAGCTGAAATGAACCCTATAGGCCATATAGTCCAAGCCCTTTGTTTTACAGATGGGGAAACTGAGGCTTCATAGAGTTGAATTACTTGCCCAAAATCAGATAGGCAGGAAGCTACAGATGGGAACATCTCCTTTTCTGTCCAGAGGCAAGGGAAATAAAATGAATGCTTGGGAAGGGGGCATAGTACTATGGTTTTAGTAGCATGGCTTAATAAGACTGGACATTTTATATATTGTTTTCTTCCACATGAGCTCTAAAAGAGAAATAGCTAAGATAATGGAAAGTAGAGCAGCAGCAGAGATGATGGAGGTGCTCATAGCCGCATCGGGGCTGGATCCACTGGGTGCAGGGCAGAAGGGAAAAAGCAGTAGCAGGTATGGCATGTGAAGAGGCCAAAACAAGGTCTGAGTCTGAACAGAGTGTACCGGTGGTATTGGCCAGTGGCCAGAGCTCAACAATTTGGCGTTTTGGTTTCCAAGCCTAGGGGACAGAAGTGGCTTTGATCCAGTCCTGGCTTTAGTTATTAAAATAAACAGATGGGTAGGTTAAAAAGAGCCAATTGTAGGTGCATATAATAAACAGGAAAAGTGCAGAGGAAGCATTGAGGTCCAAAAGAACACTTCTCCCTTAGAAGGAAAGCTTCTGGGTCAGAAGCTTGGCAGGCCATTTTAGACCATGGGTGCTGGGGTTGAGATGGCAAGAGGCAGGCACGGAAAAGCTAAACCCAGTAAGTAATATGTTCTCAGGTAGCTGAATGTCAAAACGTAGCTAGGGCACTTGATTCCCCAAAGAGAGAAAAAGAAGCAGAAAAATGGAAAACAATAAGGATCGTGTTGGTTTAAAAATCATAAATTCATAAAAGTTCATAAAAACCATAACCCATAGATTCCCTGGGCTTATTATTTCCTCTCTGGGATGTGAATAGAATAATATAGTGGTCCACAATTCCCTACCCCTCATCAAATATTTCTAGAGTATCTTGTCTGTTCTCTCCTTTGCTCCCATCACTTGCTGGGCTTTATTACGCACATCTACAAATGCCCTTGTTAGAATAGAGTCCCTTTGGGGGTATTTTTTCTTATCCCCAGCCACCAGCACAGTGTCTTGCACATAGTAGGTGTTTCATAAATGTTCTTGATCTAAATTATGTTATAGTGAATGATTCCATATTTAACATTTAAATTGTGTAATTGTTTAATCAAGCCACCTCCTCCACAACCTCCTCTCTGTCCTCTTACATAAGATCAGAGATATGTGCTAGACCAGTGATTCCCAAAGTGGGTGCTGCAGTGATCCAGGAGAGCAATGATGGCCACAGGTGCATTTATCTTTCCTATTAATTGTTATTAAAATTTAAAAAAATAATTTCCAGGGGGCTAAGTAATATTTTTTTCTGGAAAGGGGGCGATAGGCCAAAAAAGTTTGGGAACCATTGTGCTAGAGGAACTTCCACCCTGGGGTCTCATTCTCCTGTTTGGTGACCAAATGTTCTGTGTTTTGCTTCTTCCTTTCCAGCTATCTTCTCCATGATCTCTTCACCAACTATCTCCTGTTCCTCCCTCTCCACCTCCTTCCCGCTATCTCCAATTCTGGAACATCAAACCATTTCAGATCAACTCTGTCATTGTTCCTGGATGGGATATGTCACTCTACTCCTCTGTGGCTCAACACTTCATCCCAATAACCTTCCCAACCAAAGTGCTTCCTCCTTGACCACCAATTCCCAAAGTGGATCATTCCCCCATTAAAGGGAAGGGACTCTCTTTGCTTTTGTATTTGTATCTTTGGAACCTTGCACTATGCTTGACTCATAGTAAGCCCTTATTAAAAATATTTTTATGTATTCATTCATTAAATATTTATATAATTGTACCCACTGCTTTAAATTAATATTTCATGTTCATGAAAATAATCATAAAAGGAATCATAAGTAGCACTAATAATGCTTTACACAATAAGGAACATTAATTTGTTTAATTATGTGTTGGACCGATACACATAAATACAGGTCAAGCAGTTCTCATATTGCAGAGTATTGACCTCCCAAAAGAAGGGAACCTTTCAGAATATACTAGGATTTAGATATTTGTTGTTCACAGAAATCTAGGTAAACAGCAATGCAGAATAAGCAAAGCATTTAACAGAAATGGAAACCAGAAAAAAATGAAACATTGTCAATAACCACTGAACATATTAGTGCATTCTTTAAAAAAAAAATCTTACCTTCTGTCTTAGAATTAATATAAGAATTGGTTCCCAGGCAGAAAATCAGTAAAGGCTAGACAATTGGGGTTAAGTGACTTGCCCAGGGTCACACGAGTAGGAACCATCTGAGGCTAGATTTAAACCCAGAACCTTCTGTCCTTAAACCTGGTGTTCTATCCACTGTGCTACCTAGCTGCTTCTCACTAGTGTATTCTTGTTCTTTCCTTCTCTAGAATAACCTGGAGGAGAATTTCCTTCTTTCATATTCCCACCTGTAAAATGTGGAAAATAGCTCGTCTTGGTAACCATGAACCACATAGCTCGCGTCATGTCACGTATAGCTGCTGGCTCCACTATAGCTCCATCTATGTATGGCATTCTGCCCAGTTCAGCTGACTTATCTCCTCATAACTGTCAGTTTGTACAAAAGACAAGCTGAGCCCCTGCACTGATTTGGCAAGCTAGCCTTGGCAGCTCAGCTGGCAGCCTGATTGTCTAGTCAGTCCTTAGCTCCTGCTGTGGTTGGCTCAATGAATCAGGTCTTCTTGCTATCTCTGTTACATAATATGGCTTTGCTTCCTTCTAGCAGCCTCTTCTCCATGACAATATCCCTTTGCCACCAGCATTTTGTCCCCAGAAAATGCCCTGCCCTGCCATCAGGATCAACTTGCGGGGTCCAGGGGCACCAGGGAAATGTAGTTTCTGATGGATCAGGCTTCTTGCCTTCTTCTTTAGAAAGTTCTGGTCTTCTCTAGCCTGACCCCTGGTATTTCTACAAATGGCTCTCTAAGAAATCTCAGTTTGGAACCTTAGAATACAATAATAATAACTACCATTTCATGATGCTTTAGGTTTTGATAAGTACTTTAGAAAAGTTATCTCATTTCATCCTACCAACCCTGAGAGGCAGGTGCTATTATTATCTTTATTTTACAAATCAAGAAACTGAGTCAGACAGCAGTTAAGTGACTTGTATTGGATCACTCTACTTACTGTATCTGAAGCTAGATGTGGGATCAGGAAAACCTAACACCAAATCTAATGCTCTAACTACTGTGTCACTTAGCTAGTTATTTTTCCTTGGACAATGGGAAGAAGTTGGTTCATTATTCAGTAGCAAAGAGGTTTAATTTCTCTAAGTTCCCAAACTTAGGGAAAATATTGAAAATTTCTTCTTCTCTCATCAATTTTTCCCTCTCTGCATTCTGAACTTAGAATTAGGAACATGAAGATGAAACTTTGTCCTTTGAAGACTTAAAAACTCTCTGCAGAAAAGTTCTTACTGTTTTCACCATTTTTTCCTCTTGGCTGATTAGGCTCTGGTGAAGAGAATTTATAAGTTATATCTAAATTCTGATTAAACAAGCAATAACCTAAGCTTGTGATAAATGAAATCTATCAATTAAAGCTAACAATATTAACAAGAGGTTATCAGCTTGTTTAACAGTTTGGGGACATACATCATTAGTATTAGTTTACCAAAAAGGTGGGGGGGACACCCAAAGTTGTGAGAATTTATTCACAAAGTTTGAGGGACCCATAGTGTTGCCAAACTATAGGATGCAAGTCCTTATCTTATAGAAAAACAACTTATGAAATAACTACTTAGTCATTTAAACTTAGTCCAATTAAATTGAAGTTTTAAAAAAAATGAAATTGTTCCTCCTGAACTATATACTTATTTCCACTATAAAGAACTAGTTGAATTTGGTATAATCAGTTATCCATAGGTTCCTTGACCTCTTACCACTCCAAAGCCAACTCAGGATACATTTAAAATGACTCTATCTTTATCTAGTAAACTATGCTTTAAAAAATGCAGATAGCCAATAAGCAAAATTTAAAATAGCAAAAAAGCTCATAGTATGAATTATGACACCATTACGTACATCAATAAAACAAAAGAGAAACAGAGAATGGATTAAATTCACTATAGTTCCAAGGAGTCATAATTGCTTCACCCTCTTCTGGATTCTCTTAAGAAGCTGAACATCAGAAAAAGTTAAATGGTTCGGCTGATACAAGGTTTATAGTTAATTCTCTGGAAAATATCCTCCACATACTGCCACTGCAGCTGTAGTGGAAAATGGCCTTTCAATTCTGATCCCAAGATAGCTTCTTCTCTTCTCAAGATGAGAATACAAATGACTTGCAGTCTCTTTAGCAACTTAGAATCCATCTCAAAGCAGCTAGTTCAAGTTTTGCCAGAATGACTATTATAATAGTGGAAGGGGGGCAGCTGGGTAGCTCAGTGGATTGAGAGCCAGGCCTAGAGACCGGAGGTCGTAGGTTCAAATCCAGCCTCAGACACTTCCCAGCTGTGTGACCCTGGGCAAGTCACTTGACCCCTATTGCCCACCCTTACCACTCTTCTGCCTTGGAGCCAATATACAGTATTGACTCCAAGACGGAAGGTAAAGGTTTAAAAAATAATAATAACAATAATAATAGTGGAAGAATAATAATTGATTGTATCATTCCAATCCAAATGAAGTAACTAGCAAGATGCCCAGATAGTTTTAATGTGACAATACATGCATTAAATCAGTGGTTCCGAAATTCGTTTGGCCTGCCACCCCCTTTCCAGAAAAAATATTACTTAGCCCCCTGGAAATTATTTTTTTTTAAATTTTAATAGCAGTTAATAGGAAAGATAAATGCACCTGTGGCAATCACTGCTTCCCTGGATCGCTGCAGCACCCACCAGGGGGCAGTGGTACCCACTTCAGGAATCACTGTGTTAAATCAATTGAATCAAAGAGCAGTGAACTAATTGAGAATAATCTAGTTAATAAAGTTGGAAAGGAGTGGAATGCCTCCAGACACTGGATAAAGTGGAACAATATTACTCAGGAAATGAGTTGCGGTTGGTTGAGGACATTAAATCCTGTCCTGTGGGATTTGTATAAATTAGCAAAGCTAAATCAGACTCCACATTACAGTGGTGATCTAGGAGAGAACAGTTCCGGACAAGATGCTAAGAAATAGAAGAACTGGCCAGCTAGGTGACTTAGTGGATAGAGAGCCAGGCCTAGAGATAGAAGGTTCTAAGTTCAAATCTGGCCTGAGACTTTTCTACCTGTGTGACCCTGGCCAAGTCACTTAATCCCCATTGCCTAGCCCTTACCACTCTTCTGCCTTGGAGCCAATATTTAGTATTGATTCATCCTAAGATGCAAAGTAAGGGTTAAAAAAAAAAAAAGAAGTGGAAGAACCTCTATCTCCTCTCTTCTCTCTCACCTTTGCTTAGAGGAAGGCTACGCAAACTTCAAAAGGAAGATTTGGATTTATCAATATCAGTTCTTGTCCCTGGAACAAAAGTAATTGGCAGCTGTGCTTGCCTTGGGAAATAAGGACAGACTAGATAGACTAAAGAAAGATAGTTTTAGGTTTCAAGAAAAAAAACTCATACCATAAATAAAGAAGATCTTCATGATGATTAGATGATAATTTAATGATCAGAATTTAGTTAATTCCAACTCGGGAAAGGACACTCGCCTTTTATCAATCACCTAATCTATATCAGGTACTTTACAAATATCATATCATTTTTGATTCTCACAATGCCCCAGATACGTAGGTACTCTTATTATCTCTATTTTACAGTTAAGGAAATTGAAGCAAACAGACTTGCCCACCATCACACAGCTAATAAGTATCTGAATCCAAATCTGAACTCATATCCTCCTGATCCCAGACCCAGCATCCTATCTCCTTGAACATTTAGCTACATGTAAGGAAGAAAGAAGAGGACTTCCAACAATCTGGATGTGTGAATTTACCCTTTTGCCTCCTTATCCCTTGGACTGTGATTGATATACTTGTTGTGGGATATGCCATAGGCATTGGGGGAGGCGATATTTTATACCAACTGTTATACTACTACCACCTTAGCGAGTACACCTAAATAAAAGCTAAAAAGTCTGTTTGGCTAATTGATATGAACTGTTAATCACAATTATCCAAACAGACTGGGAAACTGGGAGGCCAAATAAGTTAAATAACTTGTTCAAGGTCATATCAGTAGTTGTGGCAGAGTCAGGATTCAAACCCAGGTCTTCCAACTCCATTTTTACATGATACCAATTGATTCCTTGCTCACTAGAAATAGAGTCTAAAGACCTGGGTTCACATTTACCCCCTGAAGTTTACTATCTGTGTGACCTTGGGCAAGTCCCTAACTCTCCCTGGGCCTCTGTTCCATCTGAAAAATGTGGAATTTGTACTGGATAGCTCCTGAGGTCCCTTTCAACCCTAGATCCAAGATCCTGGGCTTAGAACAAATCTCCATTTGAGTGACTCTATCCAGTAACAGAAATTATGATAGAATGAAAATGATGATGAAACAGCCTACATGAGCAGCTCCAATTGCCTGCAGCTCCTCTTTCTTCGTCTACTACTCTCAATTTCAGCTTCAAAATTATATTTCTTCTGAAGTCTCGGATGACTCATTTTGCTTTCATGCTTCACTTCCCTCATATTTGCAACAGAAATAGGAATGCTTGTCTATCACATTGATAAGGTTGTAGGAAGAAATATTTAGTTAATTAAAATTTCTTTAAGGCAAAAATATTATGTAATTGTATTAATAGAAACATTCTGGAAATTGCACTCCATACCAGACATCTATGAGACTTCTTATTTGAGTGTCTTATAGCTTTAAGAAATAGTCAGTGCAATAACTCTCACATCATCTGCAAAGGTGGGTGGTATGGCAAAGGACATATTCAAATGTTGACTGACTAAAGGGAAAAATCCAGGCAGCTCCTGTGTTTGAAGTCAGTGAGTCAGGAATGACATTAGGAATATAATTCAGAGCTTTGAGTCTTTGTTCCAACCACCAGTTCATTCCACCACCTAAATATATATACATATATAGGATTGAAAATTTTTTCCTTAGTCAATGGAATTGAAACCAGGTGATGTTGGTTAAATTCTAGCTCACCAATTTACTAGCAAGATGGCTTGTCAAAATCACAGTCTCTGAGCATGTTTCCTCAGGTGTAATTGAAGAAAATGAGGCATCGACTGTGACCTGTTCTAGGTCCTCCAAGTGCCAGAAGAGAGTTGTTTTTTTTTTTAAAACCCTTACCTTCTGTCTTGGAGTCAATGCTGTGTATGCTGAACCTTAGATAAAAATGAACTGAATGTGAAAGATCTCCCCAGAATCCACTTTCCTCCTGGGGATTTGGGGGTGGAGTGGGAAGGACATTCATTTATAAAAGAACAGGCAAGCATTTTATATATCTTAAGAGAGACTAATATTAGCTAAGATCAGGACAGGATATCAATGGTAGTCATGAAATAGATGCAGACAAATCTGTGGTTTTGATCAAATGGGGTTGGGAATTCTATACTGACAAATTTTAGGAAGGGGAAGTGCAATCAGCTCAAATGTTTAACTGAAAGGTGTCACTTTCAGTGTCAAGGAACCCTGGGAAAACTTCTTATTCAGATAAGAGGAAGATTGTTAAGTGAGTTTGAAGGGAGAGTAATTGGAATTTTCCAGTACATATTAAAAAAAAAAACAACAACAACAAAAAACAACAGTACCAAACCCTTATTTTCTGTCTTAGAATTGATAGTGAGTATTGGTTCTAACGCAGAAGAATGGTAAGGACTAGGCAATTAGAGTTCAGTGACTTGCCCAGGGTCAAACAGCTTGGACTAGTGTATACTTTTAATAGGCAGGTAAAGGATGAAGAATAAAAGAAAGGTTTACAATGGAAATCTGGCAGGTGAGGTGGGTACTTTGAATTTCTGGTAATAAAAAGATTTCTTATTCACAAACAGTTGAGTCTCCTAAACATTATTATGGATTTGATGTTAAATATTCTTTTGTGGAGTCAATATTAAGATAAGTTGAAGCCATCTACTCAAGCAAAGTGTTGAAGTATCCATTCTTTCTATGGTATGGCTGGACTTCATGCTCTATCTCTTCACCTCAAAGCCTTACTCCAGAAGTACTTTTCACCCCTGTGGCCAGTTCCTCTGATTGAATGGCTACTCCTGGAAACTCCATTTAAAGATGGTGCCCAGTCCAACCATTCTGGATGGCAATTTGGAACTATGCCCAACGGGCTTTAAAAGACTACCTGCCTTTTGATCCAGCCATAGCTCTGCTTAGATTATGCCTCAAAGAGATCAAAAGGAAAAAGACTTGTACAAAAATATTTATAGCCACACTCTTTGTGGTGGCAAAAAATTGGAAAATGAGAGAATGTCCTTCAATTGGGCAATGGCTGAACAAATTGTGGTATCTGTTGGTGATGGAATACTATTGTGCTCAAAGGAATAAAGAACTGGAGGAATTCCATGTGAACTGGAATGACCTCCAGGAAGTGATGCAGAGTGAAAGGAGCAGAACCAGGAGAATGTTGTACACAGAGACGGATACACTGTGGCACAATCAAATGTAATGGACTTCTCTACTAGCAGCAATGCAAGAATCCAGAACAAGGTTGAGGGACTTATGAGAAAGAAAACTAGCCACGTTCAGAGGAAGGACTGTGGGAGGAGAAACACAGAGGAAAAACAACTGCTTGAACACATGCATTGATGGGGA
This sequence comes from Gracilinanus agilis, assembly GCF_016433145.1. Lineage (NCBI taxonomy): Eukaryota > Metazoa > Chordata > Mammalia > Didelphimorphia > Didelphidae > Gracilinanus > Gracilinanus agilis. The sequence continues at coordinate 400,189,612 of NC_058131.1, read as the reverse complement.
TATTATTGGGGATGAAGACACTAAATGATAACTCTAGTCCAACTATCAATAATATAGAATTAGATCTTAATCAATGATACATGTAAAACCCAGTGGAATTGTGCATCAGCTAAGGGGGTTAGGGGGGTTTGGGGAGAGGCAAAGAACATGAAACATGTAACTATGGGAAATATTCAAAAGAAAAGAAAAGAAGTGTCTTAGGGAAATGACCTTTGTAGCTCTGGTTACAACTAAATAAAGTAATATAAAATAAGCACAGAAAAGAAATAAATAAATGAATGAATGAGTGAATAAATAAAGATGGTGCCCAGGGCAACCTTGACTCTTTTTCAGGTTGAACTCCAGACTTCCTCTACTATGATCCAGCCCCAGAAGTCTTTATTGCTTACTCCCACCTCAATCCTCCCCCATTATTAAGTTCATTGAAGTCAGGGACAGTATTTCTTCCTACTTATTTTTATATTCCTAGCACTTAGTACAGAGCCTTATATATCCTTATATATGTGTGTATCTATATACACACACAGAGATATATATGTGTTTGTATATCTTTCTGTATATCTCTATGTGTATATACATACATATATGTATATATGAATTTGCTTATTTATCTTTTGTTGTTCAGTCATTCAAAGGAAGAAATCCAAGCTTTCAATAGTTATATTTTTAAAATGCTGTCAATCACTAATAATTATGGAGACACAAATGAAAACAACTTTGAAGTTCCATATAACACCTATTAGATTGAAAAAGTTGGCCAAATTAGTCAATGACAAATGCTAGAGGGACTGTAGGAAAATGGGTATATTAATTCACTATTGGTGAAGTTGTGAACTGATCCAGGCATTCTAGAAAATAATTTGGAACTATGCCCCAAAAGATATTAAACTGGGGCAAGTAGGTGGCTCAACAGATAGAACACCAGCCCTGGAGTTGGAAGGATCTTAGTTCAAATTTGGCCTCAGACACTTCCTAGTTAGTTATATGCCTTCAGAAAGTCACTTAATCCTGATTGCCTAGCCCTTGCCACTCTTCTATCTTAGAACTGAGCCTAAGATAGAAAGTAAGGGTTAAAAAAAAAAGATATTAAACTGTGCATATTCTTTGACCAAGTACTACTAACTATCAGGTCTATAGCACAACGAGATCAAAGAAGGGAAAAAAAAAAGACCCATATAAAGAAAAATCTTTATGGCAGCTTTTTTTGTGGAAGCAAAGAATTGGAAATTGAGAGGGGTGCCAATCAGTTGGGGAATGGCTGAACAAGTTATGGTATTTGAATGTGATGGAACATTATTGTTCTGTAAGAAATGATTAAGGGAATAGTTTTAGAGAACCTGGGAAGCCTGATGAGAATTGATGCAGAATTAAGTGAGCAGAACAAGGAAAATAATCTGTATCAATAACAATATTATAAAGACCAATAAGTTGGAAAGATATTGGAATATTGATCAGTGTAATGACCAATTATGATTCCAGAGGATTCATGATGAAACATGCTGCCCACCTCCTTGACAAAGAGGTGAGAGAATCACATTTCCTGACTTCTCATTGAATGGGGAAAAGAGACAATTTAGAATTCAAGAAATTTTTTTTCAGTAAATGCTAAAACAAATAAATATATTTTTTAAGTGAAAAAAGACTGATGGACTCAGGCTACAGATTGAGATTTATATTTTTTGGTCATAGCCATTGTTAGAATTTGCATTGCTTGACTAAATTTGTTTATAACAGAAGCTTTATTTTTCTTTCTTTCTCAATGTAGGGAAGGGGAAGGTGAGGAGATGGGATAAAGAAAAAAAATTTCATTGCCTGAAAAAAAATTTAATTAAAAAAAGAGAAATAGCAGCAGGTGGGGGGTAGGGAGGGAGAAAGCACACTGGATTGTGATCAAATCTATTAGAAGTCACAGCCCTTCAGGATTGGTCCTAGTTGTCAATGATCCTCTGGGTTCCAGCATGCTAGGATAAATGGACAAAAGGAAGAGACCTTAGAGGCCTCTGAGTACAAATCAAGAATTTTAGAGATGAGGAAACTAAGGCAAAAGGTTAAGTGACTTGTCTATTCACACAGTTATCAAGTGGCTGAGGCAGGATATGAATCCAATTTTTTGAAATGGATTTTTATTGATATTTTTTGTTTCTTACATCACCATAATATCTCATGTATATTCCCCTACCCTTTCCTGAGAGCCATTCCATGAGACAGTATTTGTTAGAGAGAGAGAGAAAAAAAGTGCTTTAGTATAGTAAAGTATAAATATGTAAAAGTGATTGGTACATTGAAAAAGTATGAATATACAGACAATGTGTAATACCTGTGGACCCCTGTGGACCTCCCACCTCCACAAAGTGGTAGGGTGGGAGAGTCTTCTCATACCTTTCTATAGGGAAAAATTGTAAAACCTGAATGCAGCAGCGACTACTGTCTCCTTATCTGGTCTTATTTCTGGAGAGTAAACAAGGATTTCCCTTGTTCTTAAGGCCACTGTGGCGAGCTAAGTTAGTATCTAAGACCATTTTAATGTATTGACGATGATCATTCTAGAAGTATGGAGGAAAACTGTCACAACTGGATTTCTTCACATGATCTTGAGCAAATGTTTTTTTTCTTCTTTTAATACCAACCAGAAGTAATTAAAGACATTCTTAATAGAACATGTATCATTCAATTTGATACAACAAACATTTATCAAGCAGTTTACTGTGCTACACCGTGGGACTACCAAGGATAAAGAAAAGACAAAATAAGATATCCTGATCCTTAAGTAGTTTAAAGTCTAGTAAGGGACTTTTTGAGGTGGGTGGCAGAGGATGTCTGTATCTTTGATTTTAGCCACGATTGTGAAAACTCCTTACATTCAGCAAATACTTAAATGTAGGTTTTTAATTAATGTGCAATATTTCAAGTATTATTTTTATAAAGTTTATGATCTGAAAAAATAGAACCACATGCATAAATTTTTCTACCTGCTCAAAAATCCCCATTCCACCAAAGCTGCAATAGGAAGGAAAGAGGGAGAGAGACAGACTTCCACCCAATTTATATCCTGTCTACATCAGCAGGTAACAACAGGAAGTGAGTAGGGTGCTGGGAATTGTAGTTTTGCTGGGGACTGTATTTTTTAGGGTAACAGATTCTAATTACACACTTAGTAAGCACCATGGGTCATGCTGGGAGTAGGAAAAGAGAGACAAAAACAAAATATTCTCTAACATCAAGAAATTTGCAAACTATTTAGGGGCAAGGGAGGAAAAAAATGTATTCATATAGTGAAATACAAATCGTTTTCGGAGAGAGGAAACTAATAACTGGGGAAATCTGTAACGGTCTTTTTTAAAGGTTAGATTTGGTAGACAGTACTATAGACAAGGGGGACAGTTTAGTTAAAAGCCTGGGGTTGAAATATTTCTCTGATTTATAATCTTGGAGAGTTGCCTGGGATCATGGAGAAGTTAGGTGACTTGCCCATGGTCATACAGCCAGTATGTGTCAAAGGTAGGATTTGAAGATAGGTCGTTCTGATCAATGAAAGCTCTGTGACAACAATTGATGTGTATATAGCATAAAGTACTTCTTCACAAGGTCTTCTGAAATAAATAATAAAAGTATGATTATGCTCATTTTTCAAATGAGGCCACTAAAATTTAGTGAGGTTAAATGATTTTCTAGAGGCCACTTAACAAGAATAAAAATCTGGTATTTAAACCCAATTGTTTGTTTTTTTTTAAAAAAACCTTTACCTTCCCTCTTAGAATCAATACTGTGTATTGGTTCCAAGGCAGAATAGTGGTAAGGGCTAAGCAATGGGGGTCAAGTGATTTGCCCAAGGTCACTAAACCTAGGTTTTTATAAAATGTTTTTATAAAAGATTTTTATTAAGTCACTGCTCAGATCCTTATAAAACGATGTATGAAACAAATACATAAATAACTCATAAAATAATAACATTAAAAGTAAATAGGAGAGAAGTGAGCAGAACCAGAACAATTATAAAAGAGCCTCATAAATATGAGCAAGGTTGACAGTCTTAAGAACTTTGATCAATGCATTGACCAACCATAATTCTGAAGTAGAACTGATGGGAATTGGATGTGGGGATTGAAAGAGAAATAGGAATGGAAGAGGAGTCCAAGCTTTTGACTTTTGATGCCTAGGAGAATGGTAACCTCAACAAATATGGAAAATTAGAGGGAGGGGTAGATTTTGAGGAAGAATAATGAGATCATCATTGGAGCATGTTCATTTTGAGGCAAGTCCAGCAGGAAAATGCAACTGAGTCAGTATAGTTTGAGGGAAGAGATATTTGTGTATATTTCTATGTATACATGCACATACATAAGTGTGTAATGCACATATGTGTATGTGTGTATACATATACACACACAAATACTGTATATATATAGTTGTTGTTTCATGGTTTCCAACTCTTTATGATCCCATTTGGAGTTTTCTTGGTAAAGATACTGAAGTGGTTTGTCACTTCCTTCTCCAGCTTATTTGACAGATGAGGAAACTAGGCAAACAGACTTAAGTGATTTGCCCAGGGTCATATAGAAAGTGTCTAAAGGAAGATTTGAACTCAGGTGTCTTCCTGATTCCTGATTCCAGGAATTCTGTCCATTATACTGTCTAGTCGTGTGTGCGCACATAATTATACATGTGTGTATATTTGTACAATGCTTTATGTGCATATATACTGGCAACATGTGTGCACATAAAACACATGTTGTGTGTGTTTATACATGCAGGTGTGTATGATACATGTCATACACATGTGTGTCTCTTCTAAAGGACACTGTCTCATTTCTACATACATATATGTATTTGTGTGTGTTTACATACACATATAAACCTAGTCATGCATATAGACATCTGTACACAGATCACACATGCACAAAGGAGATAACTGATTTCAAAAGAATGGACCAGGTTTTCAGGTGAGAAAGAAAAGAAGCTCAAAGATGAAGCCCTGACGGGGAGTATCTACATGCAGGGGATGGCTAGAGGAAGAAGTGCTGGGAATGGGACAGTAACAGAACAATTAAGGAGAGAAGGGGGAAACCAGCAGAGCTGGGTGTGATCAGACATACAAAGGAGGTAAGAATTATCAAGGAAGAAGATTTCCCTCTCTTGGAGAATGGCTAAACAAATTGTAAGACATGAATATAAAGGAATATGATTGCTCCCTCAGAAATGATGGAATTCAGAGAAATGTGGGAAAATTTACATGAACTGATGAAAAATGAAATTCTTTACTTTTTCTCTTTGAACCTTGGTAACAATATATACAATGATTATAACAAAGTAAATGGAAATCATCTCCCCTCCCCCAGGAATCCCTTCAAAACTGTGCCATTAGAATGAACAACATTGTCCCTGAATATGAAAAAAAGTGCCTATCTCTCTTCTTGCAGAGGTGGGAGATTATGGATATTGTATAGACTGTCAAACACTCTTAATGTGTCCATGTGTTGTTTTATTTTGTTGAAAGTTAATTTTTCTGATTACAAGGCATAAGTTCACTGACTGGGAGAGGGATTAATAGGAAATGAAGGGGCAGCTAGGTGTCTCAGTGGATCAAAAGTCAGACCTAGAGATGGGAAGTCCTGGGTTCAAATCTGGCCTCAGACACTCCCTAGCTATATGACCCCAGGCAAGTTACTTAATTCCCCATTGCCTGGCCCAGTAATGGCGAACCTTTTAGAGATGGAGTGCCAGGCCCTGACCCCACCCCAGGCCCCTAACTGAGTGCTGTGCCTGCCTTTCCCCCAGAGATCATGTGCCATACACCTCCCCCAGACCAAGTGCCAGTCATGCCCCCCCTTTACCCCACACAGGGTAGGGAAAAAGTGATCCCATTGGGCTGCAGTGGAGGGGCAGGTGAAATGAGGAATGTCCTCAGTGTGTACAGAGAGGAGGAAGGGAGGGGCCCAAATGCTCTGCTCCCCTCCAGCTCTGCCACCTGTGAGCCCCTGTGTGCTCCCATTGGCTGTTGGGCAGAGGAGCGAGGGAGAGGAGGAGGGGAGCAGTCCACCCAAGTCCCTCTGCCTTTCTAGTAATAAACTGGGGTGGGGGGGATGGCCATGTGTCCACAGAGAGCACTCTGCATGCCATCTTTGGCACCTGTACCATAGATTAGCCATCATTATTCTAGCACTTACTGCTCTTCTGCCTTAGAACCAATATACAGTATTGATTCTAAGATATAAGGTAAGGTTTTTTTAAAAAAATACTTAAATAAATAAATGATGAATAAAAGGAAATGAGCAGGCAATATAAAAAACAAAAGATATCAATAAAATTAAAAATTAAAAATGAGATGCTAATCCATGTTATTAGATGATGCAGAATGATCAGCAGAAAGGAGAATTGAAAAAAAAATCTTTGGTCCTAAGGAGATCATTAGTGATTTTTGAAAGGGGTGATTTCGGGACAGTGAAGGGGGAAGTAAGATTGAAGGAAATAGCTCCATTTAAAGACAATTTAGAAAGATAGGGGGAAAGGACCTATGAGTTTAAAAATATTTATAGCAGCTCTTTTTGTAGTGTATGAAGACAGGATTAAGTCTCCCCTTCTTACTTGTAAATTTAATCAATAAAAAGCAAGACACTCATATTTAACATTAAGTATGGGAAGTCCACAAACCACTTACTAAAGTAGTTTGCACCTCCAGAAGCAACTGACTTCCCCCTGGGCATTTCTAAATAAATTTAAAGACTGCAATTGGTTCCCACAAAGTGGAGGAAGGGACAGGAAGTGACTTTAAAAAAGGCCTTTAAAAGAGGCGGAAACTTCCTCTCAGGAGATCTTTGGGCTGAATCTGGAGAGTGGAGGACCAGGGACTCTGGTAAGACTGCTCTTGGATCTTCTCCTTTTGGAGCCACTGCTTGGGTGAGTGAAAACTGACTTCTTTCTTGGCTTTTGGAGAGATCAGTTTCCTGAGAGGCCTCCCCATCTTGGAAGAGGCCACATGGATATTTACCACTGGGCCCTATGGTTGAGGGTCCTCTGGCTAAGGGCTAATTATCCCTGCCTGGTTTGAGCCAGGGGCCAGGGCAAATATTTAGTGTGTTAGGTTAGATATTTTACTCTACTCTCTTTTACATTTCTCTACTGTCACTCTTCCTCTCTTTTTTGTAAATAAAGGTGCTAAAGAATCATTTTGACTTGAGCTGTATTAACTATTTTTTTAGTCTGTGACCACATTCTCATATTTAGTCCAACCACAAATTTAATCCCTACAGGTGATAAAAAAAAATGGAAACTGAAGGGATGGCCATCAATTACAAAATAACTCCAGGGGTCTTATAATGAAAAATGCTATCCACATAGCCATAGAATGGAACTGTCAGAGTGTAATTCAGAAGGATCCTTACCATTCCATTATTCATCCTATTTCCTTCTTAAGTTTTTTCTTGCATATGGGATATGTCTTTTTTCATGTTATAAGGAATATAGAAATGTGTATTGCATAACAACATTGTAAAAACCTATATCAAATTGTTTACCATCTTAGGAAGGGGGAAGTGGAGGGAAGGAGGGAATGAATTTGAATCGCAAAAGGTCAGAAAACAGTTTTTAAAAATGTAATTAAAACAAAATGAAAGGAATGAGGGGAGACAGTTTAGGAGATTAAAAAAAAATTAAAATCCTTACCTTCCACTTTTGAATCAATACTATGTATTGATTCTAAGGCAGAAGAATGGTAAGGGCTAAGCAATGGGGGTTAAGTGACTTGCCCAGGGTCACACAGCTAGGAAGTGTTTGAGGCCAGATTTGAACCTAGGACCATCCCATCTCTAGGCCTGGTTCTCAATCCACTGAGCTACCCAGCTGCCCCCTAATTTAGGAGATATTTAGAGACAGTCCTGCTTTTTGCCCTTCTAGCTAGATTTAATTGGGAACGGAGAATTTAGTGGTTCAGCCCTGCAGCTGATATTTTGACTTTTTGAACCAGAGTGTTAAATACTTCAAATGCTTCCTACCCTTATACGTCTGAAAGTCAGTCTTTAATTTTTGGTTTAAAGGAAAACTGTGGTATGGCACCTATTTCATTCTACATGGTTATAGTAATCTATATTGTAGGGCTTGAATTTAAAGGCAATGTAAATTATGAGATTGCATAACTACTGATGTTGGGGCATTGTAGAAGTTGTACTGCAAGAATAACTATTGCTTCAATATGCTTGGGAGACCCATGACTTTATTAGTGAAGTGATATGTGCACCCTCCTGTAGTTCATAGTGTGAGTCCTCTCTAATGCAGTAGAGTTTCATGAGTTACTATATATCTTTCCTCCTCCCCCCCTCAATCTATCAACTCCTAGACAACTCTTCCTTCACTTCATTTGGACAATAGATATATGGTTTGTCACTGGACCCATGATAGAAACCTTTTTTGGGTTAATAGGACCTCCTTGACAGTTAGGTGGCATAGTGGATGGAGACTTGAGTCAGAAAGACTTACCTTCCTGAGTTCAAATCTGGCTTCAGACACTTATTAGTAGCTGTATGGTCCTGAGCAAGTCACTTAATCTTGTTGGCCTCAATTTACTCATCTGTCAAATGAACTAGAGAAGAAAATGGCAAATCACTCCAGTATCTTTGCAAAGAAAACCCCAAAAGGGGTCACAGAGTTAGATGTGACAGATCAACAACAGGACCTAAACAAGGTGCATTGTTTTAGCATAGCTTTGGAAAATCCAGAGCCAGTTCCATAGTAAAACAAGGCATAAATACTTAGAGTTATCCTTTTGAAATTTATTTTGTTTATATAATAAGTGTGTGTGAATATATCTATCACCTAAAAGTCCACTGGTATGAGACTCTCTCCTCCCTTGGGAAGATCAATGTTTCAAACCTGCCTGAGAAGCAGGGCAGAATTGGTAAGAGGAGAGAGAGAGAAGCTCTTTCTCTTCCACTCTTTTGGCTCTGCAGTCACTTAGTCACTTTGGGTTCTTTTGTCTTCTAGTGATAGTGCCCAGAATTTTAACCAATAAATAAAATGAGGCCATTTCTTTGAGTATCACATTGTTTATTAATAGGGACATATCATCTATTAATAAAAGATGGCTCATCTTGGGTGCCTTTGCTAAGAACTCACTCAGTGAGGTCTGACTTAGTCTTTTTTATGGAGGTATGTTTTTTGCAGTCTTGATTGGTGAATATTTTAATGAGGATTTGGGCTTATATCTCAGTTCTTCCCCCATTACATTGTCTACAGCTTCATTATAGGTAGGCTGACCCCAAGTCTAGCACTTAAGAAATGGCATTTTATTTTTGAATAAACAAAGAAGAGGGAGAATCCAATTTGACCTAGCAAGTACAGCATCTGAACTGAATAGCTACAAACCTCCACACAGAAGGCCAACCAGGTTGCCTCTCACAGAGTGTTTGATCTAGAACCAAGAGAGCTGAGCCAATCCTAGGCACAATATAAGCACAGGACAGCACTCCCTTCACCCTAGGAATGGTTCTAAGCTTTAGCATATAGACAAAAATCAAGGGAAAAAAACCTCCCAATGAGCAAACGATAGAGAAAAAGACAAAATGCAAGTAAAATATTTCAGCAACAAAGATGACAAAAAGTTCAGAAGAGGAATATAATACAAAAAAAGAAATCATATGGTGCCTCATAGAAAAATGTGAAAGGATGTGAAGCCCAAAATGAACTCCTAGAAGAGCTCTAACAATGAAAAAAAAAATTAACAAGACACTTAGAAGAAAAATTAGAAAAGAAAATGATAGGAAGAATTAGCAGCTTAGAACAAAAACTTACCAAGGAAAAGTCTTCTAAAAAAGGAAATACAATACATCAAAATGGAAAAAAATCCCTAAGACAGGAACTACAAAGCTTTTAAGAAGAAAATGGCTACATAAAAATTAGAATTGGACAAATGGAAGCAAATGATTTCATAAAACAGCAGGAAACAATAAAATAAATTCAAAAGAATGGGGAAAAAAATTGAAGAAAATCTGAAATTTCTTACTGGAAAAATAACTGACCTAGAAAATTGGTCTAGGAGAGATAATCTAAGAACCACTGGATTGCCTGAAGACTGTGATCAAAAAAGTACTTGGACACCATATTGCAAGAAATTATCAGGGAAAACTGTCCTAATGTTCTTGAACAAGAGGAGAATATAGTAATTGAAAGAATCCATCAATCACCGTCCGAAAGAAATCTCAAATTTAAAAATCCCAGAATTCCCAAGCCAAGGAGAAAATACTACAAGCAACCAGAAGAAAACAATTTAAATATTATAGGACCGTGGGCAGGATTATATTAGACCCAGCAGCTTCTACATTAAAGAATTGGGAGACCTGGAATATGAAATTCTACAAAGCAAAAGATCTAGGCCTAAAACCAAAAATCACCTACCCAGCAAAACTAAGCATAATACTCCAGGAGAAGAAATGGATATTTAATAAAAGAGAGGACTTCCAGGCATTTCTGATGAAATGGCCAGAGCCAAAAAGAAAGTTTGATGAGTAAATGTGAAACTCAAGAGAAGCATCAAAAGACAAAGGATCTAGGACAACTTCAAGGGATGAAAAAGGATACTCACTGCCACAAAAGGAACAGAGTCCAAATGCAGATTGAAGCATACCATTCTTCACTTTATTTCCTCCATGAATTTTTCCCTAGTACAAGCAATATGTGTCTTTTACAACATGAGGAACATGGAAATATGTATTATATGATAATATATGTACAGCCTATATCACCTATATAACCTGTCTTCTTGGGGGGTGGGGGAAGGGAGAGAACATGGATTGCAAAATGTTATAAAGCAAATATTAAAATTTGCATTGAGCTGTAATTTGAAAAAAATAAAAATAGGGGGCAGCTGGGTAGCTCAGTGGATTGAGAGTCAGGCCTAGAGACAGGAGGTCCTAGGTTCAAATCTGGCCTCAGACACTTCCCAGCTGTGTGACCCTGGGCAAGTCACTTGACCCCCATTGCCCACCCTTACCAATCTTCCACCTATGAGACAATACTCAGAAGTTAAGGGTTTGAAACAAAAACCTAAACAAACAAACAAACAAACAAATAAATAAATAAATAAAGATAAAATAAAACAAACAAGCAAAGAAAGAGGAGGATTTCCTGACTAGATAAATGACTTAGGGTCCTTGGAGTAATTACTTTTTACTCATTTATGCCCTTGAGAAATTACTTGACCTTAAGAGACTGGAGTTTGAGAAAATGAATGGATTTATAGAATTATTGGTAATAAATGGCAAAACCCAGCATTATTTTTCCTTCACAACTTTGAGAGAGAAGATGGAAAATACCAACCCCACTTTAGGTTGTTGAAGAAAAAGCCTGGGAAGAAGCCAATACATTAGGGAGAACAGACTCCATCATCTTCTTTTCCCTAGCTTGCTACTTTAGAGATTTTGGAAAAGTTTCCCTTAGGTGAAATCTAAGAGTCTTTCTTTCTCTCTGACTGTCTATCTGTCTGTCTGTCTGTCTGTCTCTCTCCCTCTCTCTGTATGGGTGTGTGTGTGTGTGTGTGTGTGTGTGTCTGTCTGTCTGTCTGTCTGTCTGTCTCTTTCTGACTCTGTCTTTGTCTCTGTCTCTCTCTGTACGGGTGTGTGTGTTTGCCTCTGTCTCTGTTTCTGTCTCTCTGTCTTTGTCTCTGTCTCTGCCTCTCTCTCTGTCTCTCTGTCTCTCTCCCTCTCTCTGTATGGGTGTGTGTGTGTGTCTCTGTCTCTGTTTCTGTCTCTCTGTCTTTGTCTCTGTCTCTATCTCTCCTCACTCTCAATGACAGAGTTCCTTTGCTCTGCATTTAACTAGTATTTAATGAGAAAGGGGTCAAATCTAGGGCATAAAGCTTGAGTTCTCTTCCTATTAATAAATAGTGATCAGAAGTTTATTTTGACCTTGAAAACCACATCCTCTAGACTAATAATAATTTAAGGGAGCAGAAAGAAATAATTCCCTAGTATCCCCCTTTCCTCAGGAGAGTTGAAGAGGCTAAAGATGTTGATTCTAACTCCCTTCAAACCATACAGTATTCCCAAAACATGCAGAAAACAGTCTTCTCTACAAATATATATATATATATACATATATATATATACAAATATATATATACATATATATGTACATACATAAAAATGTATACTGTGTTTTTCTCCCTCCACCTTAACAGAAACAGGCAAGTGGAATAATAAAGTGCTAGACACAGTACCAGGAAAACCTGAATTCAGATCTTTCTTCTGACTCTTACTAATTTTGTGATCTTGGCCAACTCACCCTCTCTGGGCCTTAGTTTCCTCATCACTAAAATGAGGGACTTAATGACTTTTAAGGCCATTTCCCAGTCTAAATCTGTGATTCTATATACATAAATTGCTTATGTTAATTTTAAATTTTCTATTGCTAGTGCCTAGCACTGTTCCTGCAACATAGGAGGTACTTAATAAATGTTTACTTGAGAATTGGAAATTGAAGGTGATGTGGGCTGACAGTGGGCAGTGAGGGGTAGTAATAGGAATGGGACCCTCATACTCTGAAATCTTGCATTTCTCTCTAGTTAGCACTGCTTAAAACATTAACTGCAAAACCTGTAGTTTCAGCATTAGTCAGGCATGAATTGTAGATTGTCCAATTACCTATTCTGTGTACTGGATCTGTAATATTCTATTCCGGGTATCAGCTTGGTACCTTCTCTGTTTTATTGATTATTTGTATTGTTCTTGGACATACTTGATTACCTATAGTGGTCCTCTAATGTACCACATACCCCTGCCCCATATTCTAGAAGGGCAGCAGAACTTCTCCCACATTGACAAATGATGACAATTGGACAATGGAGGAGCATGGAACCTGCATATTGAGGACTCTGGCATTCCAGAAGAATTCCCCCAATCTTGCCCATGCTCCTTATTCCCTATGGCAATAAACCCCAAAACATAACTTCACCCGAGTATGGAAAGCTATCAGACTCCAATAAATATGCCAACCATGATCCACAAGGCATGGAAGCTGCCACTCCACAATGGAAGCTGCCACTGTACAAAGGGAGCTGCTACTCCATACCTATCAGCTCCAAAGAGGCTACTCTACCAGCCCTTGGGCTTGTCCACCAGCCTGAAGGCTACTTGACTAGCCTCCAGACTATTCCATCAACTATTAGGCTATTATACTACCATAAACTACTTCTTCAAATAAAATTCTTTTCTTACTTCTGGATTGAACAGAGTTTGAGTCTCCCATTCCCTGCTACAAACTTGGGTGTGTTTCTCCCACCATCAAAAGGATACCCATCAATTGGGGAATGGCTGAACAAGTGGTATATGATTAGAATGGAATATTATTGTGCTATAAGAAATGATGAGAAGGATGTTTTCAGAAAAACCTAGAAAAACTTCCATGAATTAATGCAAAGCAAAATGAGCAGAACTGGGAGATCATTGTACAAAGTAACAGAAATATTGTTCAATGATCAGTGGTGAATGACTTGGCTATTTTCAGCAAGACAATGAACCAAAACAATTCTGAAGGGCTTTTTTTTTTTAAACCCTTACTTACCTTTTGCCTTAGATTCAATATTGTGTATTGGTTCTAAGGCAGAAGAGTGGTAAGGGCTAGGCAACAGAGGTTAAGTGACTTGCCCAGGGTTACACAGCTAGGAAGTGTCTGAGGCCAGATTTGAACCTAGGACCTCCTGTCTCTAGGCTTGGCTCTCAATTCTCTGAGCCACCTAGCTGCCCCCTCTGAAGGACTTTTGATAGAAAATACTATCTGTCTCCAGAGAAAGAATTGATAGAGTCAATGCAGATCAAAGCATGCTTTTTAAAACTTTTTTTCTTATTTGGGTTTATTCAGTTATTTATTTTTGGTCTATGTTTTCTCTCACAACATGACTAATATAGAAATATCTTTTGCATGACTGCACATGTATAACCTACATAAAATTGCTTACTGTCTCGGGGGGCAGGAGGGTTAGAAAGGAAGGGGAGGAAGGAAGAGAATTTGGAACTCAAAATTTTGAAAAACGAATGTTAAAAATAGTTTTTACATGTAATTAGAAAAAATAAAATATTAACATTTTTTTAAATATAAAAAGCTAAGAAAATAAAAAAATTTGCTTCATTGAACCCACTAATATTTCAAGTTGCTTAATCCTGATGAAACAACACAAGCATTTATTAAGTGTCTGTTACGTTCTCAGCCAGAATTTAGAGATACAAAGCCAAAAGTGAATCAATCTCTTCCCTTAGAGAGCTCACGTTCCCAAAGTACATGCCTATCAAAATCTATGGAGTAATCTATTTACACTAATGCTAAACTTAAATTATTTTCACCACTCTTATTATGTAGCTTTTGAAATTTCAGAACATTTTTTATTTGTCTCAGATGGAGATCGCTGTCGTAATATACATATATATTCTGAGAGATTTATTGAAAAGAACGCTTCCCACATTCAGAGGAAGAACTACAGGAGTGGAAATAGAAGAAAAACAACTGCTTGAACACATGGGTTGAGGCGGACATGATTGGGATGTAGACTCGAAACTACCACACCAATGCAACTAACAAAAATTTGGAAATAGGTCTTGATCAATGACACATGTTAAAACCAGTGGAAATGTGCATTGGCCATGGGAAGGGGGAAGCTGGGGGGGGAGGGTGTGTGAAGGGGAAAGTAAGAACATGAATCATGTAACCATCATAACTTTTCTAAAAAATAAAATTATTTTTAAAAATCTAAGGAAAAATGGTCTTTTAGGAATATATAGCGTGACAGTATGCTGGAAGCCAGAATACCTGGGTTGAGTTTTTTATGGTATGAAATTTAGTTTTTTTTTAAAATATATTTATTTTCAGAAATCTTCCTACTCAGTCATTGCTCATTTTTAGAGAAGATCTGGTTGTATCAGGAAAGCACGTAAACTTAGTTGAAACTTAGAAATGTGTTCAGACATTTGGCTGACTGTGTGGTATAAAATTGGCTGGGCCTTTTCCTGGAAGAAAAAAAAACAAACAACTTCCCTTAAGACCAGCAGTGATGATGTTTCCTTTTTACTGTTAATTAGCTAACAAGCAGCCAGTGCAAGGAGTCAAAGCCAAAGAAATTAGTGACAGTAATTGGTGAGCTTGGAGTCTTTGGCTAGGGTGCCAATACAGTCAGTCCCCGACCTGAATACAGACTTCTAAAACGAGGGTTCGAATTTGCCTCATGAGTGCTCTCGTCACCGCCAGCAACAGGAATTTAGAGTTGTTAAGTGGCTATAAAGATCACTTGGTTAGCCTTCAAATATTGAATACCTGTGTACTGGGTCTTGATTCTAGAGGAGATAAAAAAAAAATATGAGACATGGTCTTAGTCCTTGTTGATTTTACAGTGTGATAAAGCATCTGCCTCCATTTCCTAAAATATTCTCTGTATATTCTCTCCAATATTCACTCTGGTTTCTGTTTTGCTATTTGTATCAATGGATTTGCTTTTTGGATAAATGGATTTCTTTGCTAATTACGATATATGTCCATTATAATTAACTCAACTAATTCTTCATATGACAGATGCAGCAACTGAGGCTGAGGATAGGGGTAGAATGACTTGCCCAAGACCATCCTGGCAGGTAGTGTCTACTATTTGCCATTGCAATTCTTTGATGAAGACTTGAAAGAATGTGGTCTCTTGTTTCCATCAGTGATTGTCAGACTTTCAATACCCCAAGGAACTAAAGTTTTTTTATGATTTATCTTGTGAAAATCAGAGTAAAAAAAATCTGTGTTTTCAGTAAGACTTTAAAAAAATGATTGTCTTCATTCTGTGCATTAAACAAGGATGTGTTTTTGGGTCCATTTTTTTTCTGGTCACACAATATTAACTAGTAAAAATGCATAGCTTGAACGAGAGAAAAGTATATGGTCATCTGAGTTAATGCTTAGTCAAGGATTGAAGTAGGAGTTGAAAAAACTCTACACACCTGCTGTCTACTGCCAACTTTTTCTAGTATCATAGCTCACAGGATTCAATTTAGAAGAGACCTTTGAGATCAAGTCTAAGAGTTCAATCCCAACTTCTTAAGGGAGCTTTTCCTGATTCCTACTAATCTAGTGCTTTTCCTGTAACTATCTCTAATTTATCCTGTATATAGCTTATTTGTACACAGTTTTTTGTATATTGTCTTCTCCATTAAACTGTAAGCTCTTCATGCTACCTTTTGCTTTTTTTGTATCCCTAGCACTTAGCACTTAGTTAACAAATGTTTATTTTTGACTGACCAAAACCCCCACATTTTTTGTGTATTATATAGAACCCTTTGAAAGTCTGGTGAAGACTGTGGAATTCTTCTCTGAATAACTTTTTAAAAATTAAAAAATTAAATGCTAAATTTCAGTCAGGGGTTAGTGAAAATAAATATGTAATTTCTCCTCAGCATTTGTGGGTCCTAGGTTGAGAACCCTTGATTTGATCCAATCTTATAATTTTACTGATGAGTAAAAAGGCTTGTCACAATCTAACCACAAATTAACTATACATGCAAAGAAAAAAAATCACAACAAAATACTTTTGAAGACTATTTTTTATATTACTTTTATTTTCCAATATATTCCCCACCTCACAGAAACATTCCTTATAATGAAAAAATTTTAAGAGAAAAAAAATTCAGCAATACTAACTCATCCACGAAGTTTGATATTATAGGCAGATCTTTTTCCATCAGCATCTCTGAAAAAGGAAGGGAGGTGTTTTTTCCTTCCTTCCTTCCTTCCACCATCCTTCCTTCCTTCCTTTCTCTTTTTCTTTCTCTTCCTTCCTTCCTTCTTTCTTTCCTTTCCTTTCCTTTCCTTTCCTTTCCTTTCCTTTCCTTTCCTTTCCTTTCCTTTCCTTTCCTTCCCTTTCCTTTCCTTTCCTTTCCTTTCCTTCCTTCCTCCCTTCCTCCCTTTCTCCCTTTCTCTTTCTTTCTTTCTTTCTTTCTTTCTTTCTTTCTTTCTTTCTTTCTTTCTTTCTTTCTTTCTTTCTTTCTTTCTTTCTTTCTTTCTTTCTTTTTCTTCCTTTCACCTTCTGTCTTAGAATCAATACTATGTATTGGTTCCAAAGCAGAAAAGTAGTAAGGGCTAGGCAATGGGAGTTAATAAGTGACTTGCCCAGGGTCACACAGCTAGGAAGTGTCTGAGGTCAGATTTGAACCTAGGAATTTCCCAACTCTAGGCTGGGCTCTCAATCCATGGAGCCACCTAGCTGCCTCCAGGGAGGTGTTTCTAATATTTCTTCTCTAGAACTGAACTTAGCTTTTATAATTTCAAAGCATTTGGTTTCATTTTTGTAAAAAAAAAAATTTGAGACAGTCAAGTGACTTACTGGGGATGATATTGTAGAAAAGATCAAGAAATCCAGGAAAGAGGAAAATGATTCATATATGAAAAAAGATATTTATAGCAACTTTTTTTTGTAGTAGTAAAGAACTGGAAACCAAGAGAATGAACTGATGGTCATGGTTGGGGAATGGCTAAGTAAATTATGATATATCTAGAGTAACTGAAACATTATGAGACCATCAAATATAATGGACTTTGCTACTAATAGCAATGAAATGATCCAGGACAATCCGGAGGGACTTATGAAAAAGAATGCATCAAGAGAAAGAACTGTGGGAGTAGAAATCCAGAAGAAAACATTTGATTTATCACTTGCTTATATGGGTATAGGATGTGGGGTTTTTAAAAGATGACTCTATTACAAAAATGAATAATATGGAAATAGGATTTGAATGATAATATGTGTATAACCCAGTGGAATTGCTTGTCAGCTCTGAGTTGGAGGAGGGAAGAGGGGAGGGAGAGAACATGAATCATGTAACCATGGAAAATTTTTTAAAATAAAATTTAAAATAAAAAAAGACAGTTTTAGTTCTATCTGTGCATCCTAGTAGGCAACATAATGCTTAATAAATACTTTAAAATAAATAAATAAAATTATGGTATGTGGATGTAATGGAATATGATTGCACCACAAGAAATGATGAAAGGGACAGCTTTAGAGGAATTTGGAAGATACGTATGTAGAGTGAAGCGGGCATAACCAGGAGAATGTTTTTTACAATTACAACATTGTACAGATAACTTTGAAAGGCTTAAGAACCTTGATCCATGTAACTGTTGTTGTTTAGTTGTGGTCAATACTGTCCATGGAGTTTTCTTGGCAAATATACTAGAATGATTCACCATTTCCTTCTGCAGTGGATTAAGGCAAACAGAGGCTATGTGCCACCCAGTCACAGTTAATATGTGTCTTAGGCAGGATTTGAACTCAGGTCTTCTTGACTCTAAGCCTAGCCCTCTATCCCTGGAAGCATTTAGCTGCTTCCCAATGCAATTACCAACTGCGATTTCAGAGGCTTGATGAGCTATACTGACTACCTATTGACTGAGAAATTAAGGATTCAAGATGCAAAATTAATTATAAATCTTTTTTTTTTAAACCCTTAACTTCTGTGTATTGACTTATAGGTGGAAGAGTGGTAAGGGTGGGCAATGGGGGTCAAGTGACTTGCCCAGGGTCACACAGCTGGGAAGTGTCTGAGGCCGGATTTGAACCTAGGATCTCCTGTCTCTAGGCCTGACTCTCAATCCACTGAGCTACCCAGCTGCCCCTAAATCTTTTTTTAACAAAATGAATGTGGGAATTTGTTCAAGTTTTGTTTTTTCTTTTCAAATAGAGGTGAGAGAGAAAATAAATACTTGTCATTCGAATCAATAGAAAGGAAAAAAGACTTCACATCAAATGTATTCATTATTAAGAATGTATTACAATTGATTGCGTTTACTATATATATTTCCTCTAAATATTTCCCAGGTAGCTAGATAAGGTTCAGTAGAGAGCAGTTTGGTGGCTCAGTGGATAGATTACCTGGCCTGGAGTTGAGAAGACCTGCATTCAATATGGCCTGAGATACTTCCTGGCTGTGTGACCCTGGGTAAGTCACTTCACCCTATTTGCCTAGCCCTTGATCTTCTGTCTTAGAGTTGTTACTAAGACAGAAACTAAGAATTTCAAAAAATAAAAAACCAATAAAGTTTCTTCTTATTTGCAAATTGATATAAGGTACTAGGCAATGTTAAAATCTTTTGCAATGTTTGGCTGAAAACTATACTTGGGAATGTGGGAGAATGAAAACATAAAGAAACACTTTTAAAAAAAAAAAGGATGATTGACTTGGATCCAAAAGATCAGTGTTCAAGATCTGGTTTTGCTACTTTTTTTTATCTGTGTGACCTAGAGCAAGTCACTAACCTCTCTGGGTGTTGGTTTCTTTATCTGTAAAATAAGGGGAACTGCTCTAGATGACTTTGAAATCTTTGATTCTAGGAACCAAGGAAATTCTCATGGTGCCTATTGTTCTCCTGCCTGATCATTTAATAATAATAAATTGATCAATTATCATCAATAAATAATAAAACGATCAACTCTTGCCAATAAATAATTTAAAAATAAATTATTTTGAGCAAATGTTTTAATAAAAACAAATGGAAATAAATCATTCAATAATAAATTATTATGAATAAAGAATAATTTAATTACAACAAATAAAGAATTTAGAAGCCATAAATGATTATATGTTAACAATAACTTAATTAATGAAATAATAGTTAATATATAGTGCCTACTACAAGCACTTTACAAATATTTCATTTGACCCTCACAATAACTCTGTAAGGTAGATACTATTATTATGTCTATTTTACATTTGGGGAAGTTGAGGCAAATAGAGGTTAATTGATCTGCCTAGAGTTATACTGCCGATAAGTCTCAGAGGCTAAATCTGAATTCAGATTTTTCTGACTCCAGGATCTGCTCTCTATCCACTGAGCCAACTAGTTGCCTATAGCTAAAATGATTTGGATCATTGTCCCAATTCTCTGCTTCACTTTACCTATTCTAATATATCCTGTTGTCATATATGCCTTCCATACTTAGTCTCTGCATAATTTCTACACACAGGGCCCTGGACTTGTCAAGAAACTCCCTTTGGAATCTTCTGAACATCATCCTAACTGTTTATTCTCTAAGGAATACTGTATTTTAAAAATAAAGGAGGAACTGTTTCTGGAGTGCTATTTAATTTGTTGGAGGAAAGAATAATTATAAGCATAACTAATATTTCTAAGCTCAAAATCTAAAGAATGGTGAAATAGCCAGTTTTGTAAAATCTTTATCTTCCTTCCTTTCTTTCTTCCTTCTTTCCTTCCTTCCTTTTTTCTCTCTCCCTTCCTTTCCTTCCTTTCCTTCCTTCCTTCCTTCCTTCCTTCCTTCCTTCCTTCCTTCCTTCCTTCCTTCCTTCCTTCCTTCCTTTCCTTTGGGGGTTATTTGCTTTATATTCTTTGTTATCAGTGAAGATTTGTTTGAGAGCAAGAGTGCAATTCCTACAGAATGTTTAACTGTCAAACTTTAATAGCTTTTCCTGAAGGGTGGTAAGGGTTAGGCAATTAGGGTTAAGTGACTTGTCTAGGGTCATACATCTAGAAAGTGCCTGAGACCAGATTTGAACTCAGACTCCAGGCTTGGGACTCTATCCACTGAGGCACTTAGCTGCCCTTTCAACAGTTATTTTTTAACCTCTCTGCCTCAGTTTTCTTAACTGAAAAGTGAGAGGATTGGATTAGATGGCCTGTGAAGTCTCTTCTAGTTCAAAATCTATGTTCTCATTTGCTCTGTTCCCCTACTTCCAGGTAGGATAATTGATAGATCACGAGTTAAGTTTAAAGAGGGAGGCAGCCAGGTGGTGTGGTAAAGAGAGCACCAGGTCTGGACTTAGTCAGGAAGATGAGTCCTCTGAGTTCAAATCTGGCCTTAGACACTTACTAGCTGTGGGACCCTGGGCAAATCACTTAACTCTGTTGGCTTAGTTTCCTGAACTGTAAAATGAGCTGGAGAAGGAAATGGCAAACTGCTTTAGTGTCTTTACCAAGAAAATCCCAAATGGTATCAAGAAGAATCACACACAAGGGAACAATAACAAAAGTTTAATGTGCTTGCAGCCAAAAAAAAAAAGTCCATTGAGGCATATCTACCTTTAATTAACTGCAAAGTGAACATATAGCAAACAGAGTCTATTCTCAGCTTTGTATGTTAGGAGATATTTGGTCAGCAATGATACCTAATAAATTCTTTAAACCTCCAAGCAATCCATTGGTCTGATAACTTGTAAGGAACTAGAAAAAAAGGATTCTTTTCAGGCAGGCAGCTGAAGTATGAAATATAGTTGGGGCAGCTAGGTGGCTCAGTAGATAGACTACCAGGCCTGGAGACCAGAGGACCTGGGCTCCAATGTGGCCTTAGACATTTTCTAGCTGTGTGACCTTGGGCAAATCACTTCACCTTATTGCTTAGTCCTTACTACTCTTCTATCTTGGAAGTGATTCATAGTATTGATTCTAAAACAGAAGGTAAAGTCTCATTTATTTATTTGTTTGTTTGTTTATTTGCTTATTTACTTATTTATTTGTTTCTTTGTTTTATTTCATTCATTCATTCATTTATCTATCTATCTATCTATCTATCTATCTATCTATCTATCTATCTATCTATCTATCTATTTATTTATTTAAAAGAAAGAAAGAAAACAAGGGGGCAGCTGGGTGGCTCTGTGGATGGAGAGCTAGACCTAGAAATGGGAGGCCCTGGGTTCAAATCTGACCTCAAACACTTCCTAGCTGGGTGACCCTGGGCAAGTCACTTAACCCCCATTGCCTAGCCCTTACAACTCTTCTGCCTTGGAACCAGTACATAATAGGAAGGTAAGGGTTTAACAAAAAAAAGAAAGAAAAAAAAAAAACCCAGTAGCCATAAATACAGTTTCCTGAAGGTTAAGTAGGGTAACACTAAGTGGGGAATGAGCCTGAGAGGCAAGGTCACCAGGCCTAACAAATCAAACAAAAGAAACCCACCCAAAGGGCACCAGAGAAGATGAAATCAACAGAACATTTGAATTTCCTGCCTTTTTCCAAGGTTGAGTCATGGTCACTGTTTGTATTTGTAACAATCTTCCAAATTCCCCTCCTTTTCCCACCCCACTTCTTTCACTATATACTGAAGAACCAGCACATTTTTTTTGTGTTAACTTTAAAATAAACTTTCAGGATAAACTTTATCTAGCTATATAGGAGTGTTATGTATGTATTTATAATTCTCTACTTCTATCTCCCTTAAGGTCATAGAAAAGTGAAAGACCATGAACCTGGCAAAAATGGTCACAAATGAGAGACAAGGTATTGAAGTCTGACAGTTAATTGTACTCCTGCTCTCAAACAAATCTGTACTGATACAAAGAATATAAGGAAAATAAATAACCCCCAAACCAAGAATGTCAGGCCTGGAAGGGACTGTACAGAACCCATAATCTTTCATTTTTTAAATGTGACTTTAGCTGATCCTTTAAATTTTTTAATCTAATTTTTTTATTTACAAAAATTTTTTTCTCTTTCACTTTCCAAAAAAAGAAAAAAAGAAAAAGAAAAACAGGTCGACAAGTAAATGTGTGTTATATCAGGTCCTGTTACAGAACCTTTGTCACAAATCTAGTCACAACAAAATGTCCACTTTGTCTCATTCTGAAATCTGAGCCTGTCACCTCTCTTTTGGGAGGGTGGGCACCATAGTTGCTGATCAGCTCTCTGGAATCATGTTGATCATTGGTCATGTTGTTTTTGTATATCTTTTGGTTCTGCTCACTTTATTCTGAATATAGGCATCTTTGAAGGATTTTCTGAAACTGCATTGGATAGCACTCTGGGCCCAGAGCCAGGAAGCCCTGAGATCAAATCCAACCTCAGACTGGATTTATAATAGTTGTGTGACCTTGGGTTGGGCAAGTCATTTAAATCTGTTTGCCTCAGTTTCCTCCTCTGTAAAATGGGGATAATAATAGTACTTATCTCCCAGGGCTTTTGGGAGGATTCAATGAAATAATATCTGTAAAGTGCTTAGTTTAGTAGCTGCCCATAAGCATTATGTGAATGTCGGCTATTTTTTTTCTTATGACATAATAGTATTCCCTTTCATTCCTATATCATAATTTGATTAGCCATTCCCCAATTGATGGACAGCTCCTTTAACTCCTCTCTCTCTCTCTCTCTCTCACACACACACACACACACACACACACACACACACACACACACACACACACTCAATATTTATTTGTTTGTTTATTTTTTAAACCATTACCTTCCATCTTGGAGTCAATACTGTGTATTGGCTCCAAGGTAGAAGAAGAGTGGTAAGGGCTAGGCAATGGGGGTCAAGTGACTTGCCCAGGGTCACACAGCTGGGAAGTGTCTGAGGCTAGATTTGAACCTAGGACCTCCTGTCTCTAGGCCTGGCTCTCAATCCACTGAGCTACCCAGCTGCCCCCTTAACTCTTTTATAGATGAGGGCAGTGAGCACCAGGCAAGGAGGAAATTGCTGGTGCAACTTTCATAAAGCCAGTAGGAGGATCCTTACAGTCCTCTCACACCCTGACAGGTCAATTTAGCCTAATTCACTTACACAAATTATGTGCCAGGTTCTGTGGCTACAAAAAGCAAGAGAAACACTTCTTGCCTACAGGGATCTTACATTTGGTTTCCCAATGGATATTCTGGTTATTTATAATTATGTGCTTTGGGGGAAGAGAAGGGAGAATGTGCCATTTACCAACAATTCGCATGAAGTTGAAAGAACCGACTGAAGTTTTAGGTTCCAGTTTTTCCTATTTTGCTGCCTGACCTCTTAAGGAATGAAATAATATGTAAGGGTCTTGGAATTAACTTTGGGTTCTGAGTCTGCCATTTAATCACTACGTGATTAAAAGAGAAGCATCTCTGTGGGCTTTGGTTACTCCTTTGTAAAAACATTTCTCTGATTCACTGTGGGATGTTTCCGGTCTTCCCTGGCTCTCCTTAAGCAAGGTATCAAATCTGGCAAGGAGAACTTAGGGTTAAAGGTCAAGAGCAGCGGCCAGAGTCTTTAACTTCAACCAAGGCTCCACTGCGTTGGAGGTCTCAGCAGCCTCACTACCATAGTGAGGCCATCCAGGTGCCCATCCCAGACCTCATAATTCCTATTCTCCCTAAACAGGAGAGAAAGGAGGGTAAATGTCACCTTTTGGAGGCTGAAGCAGCGAGAAAGAAGAGCCTTCAGGCCCTAGGAATAAATCTCGAAGACAAGCAGGCGTCTTTATCTCCAGGCTTTGCATGACGCGTGGGAGATCAGCTAAAAGTCTCCTATGCAGGTTGGGGGTGGGGTGCAGCACCTTCCCGGGGGCAGGGCTGGAGCCTGGGGCTAACGCCGTAGTATCCCCCCACCCCCACCCTCACCCCAGCTGGGATCCCCTGCAGCACCCGGCGCCTTTGCACGAGGAGAGAGTAACAGCGGACACTGCACTTGGTGCGTGGTGCGTGGGCTAAGGACTCCGGCCACACCCCTCCCTCCTCTTCCTCCAGACTCTTTCCACTTCTCCAGGACCCCTCCTCTCTCCTTTCTCCTCCCCGGGCTCCGGCCACTCCCGGTAAGGCGGCTGCTGATTGGGCCCCACGCGCGGAAGGGCTTCCCGGCGCTGGGCAGGGAACCCCCTCCCCCGCGCCCTCCCCGCGCGCCCATGGGCCGGGCGGGCGCGAGTCCCCTGATTGGCCCTGGCGGGATGAGATCATGGCTAGCAGGTTCGGGAGGCCCAGACCGCGGCGGCGGCGGCGGTGGCGGCGGCAGCAGCGGTAGCTGGGAGAGGGCGCTCCAAGCAACAGCGCATTGAATGGGGAAGGGAAGGCAGCAGACCTGTGCTGTGCTGCTCCAGGGCTGCCCGTGGCTTTGCAGTGTGTGCCGCTCGCCATGAGGAGTGCCCCAACGCTCGGCTGCTCTTCCTGCTCCCCGCTGCTCTTGCTTCGGGTCTTCTGAACCTGCGGCGGATGCGGATCGCGCGGCACCCTAGAGTCTGCTCTTCGCTCCCTGCCGGCTCCCAGGGTCCTGCCCGCCCCCTGTGAAGAGCCGGAGCCCCACCTGTGGAAGAGGTGGCGCAGGGCGCACCCCCGCGATAACCCAATTGAGCTGGGCTTGCAAACGAAAGTAGAACATTTTGCATTTTTTTTTTAAATAAGGTATAGGCATTGGGAACGAGTGCAGGGGCACTGGGAAGGAGAGGGAGGGAAATCTCTGGGCTAGTTTGTCCTTGGGGAGAGGTTTCCTCCCCCAGGCTTGGGGGAGATTATGGGACTCCCAGCTCTGGAGTTCAGTGACTGCTGCTTGGACAGCCCGCAATTCCGAGACACGCTCAAGTCTCATGAAGCCGAGCTGGATAAGACCAACAAGTTCATTAAAGAGCTCATCAAGGATGGGAAAACCCTCATCTCGGCGCTCAAGAGTAAGTGCCGGGAGGCGTGCGTCGGTCTGTGATTGGGGGGAGTACAAGGAGCTGTGGAAGGAAGGGTGCAAGCTCCATTGGAGCGAGGACGGGGGGCTTCCCGGGTAGGGGATCGCTGTGGGGAGATGATCCCGTCTGAGCTTCTTCTTTAGAGACTTATCTCCTTGAATGCTCTGGGTTAAGAAAAATTTTATTTTTATTCCCCTCTTGCGGGCACTGATTGACACAGCACTATGCGGAAAGGTTATTGTAATGAGGCAGGAAGCAGGAAAAAAATGGAGCGAGCTGGCAACAATTAGATGAGGTAAGGGGAGGACCCGTCGGTGGTACAACGGCTTGCATTTCGGGTTGTCGTGATGTTTACCAACAGTTCTGCTGCAGTTTAGAAACACTAGCGCCGAGCGGTAAATATTGCCCCTGTGGGTGGCTGTGTGTGGTGCACAGGTGTTAGAGGAAGATGTGTGGAGCTAGATAAGGAATGCAGGAGCCTTGGGTACAATGTAGCCCTTCAGGGGAGCGGAAAGTGATACCTCTGGGTACCCGTTTGGTATGTAGTTGGAAAGTTCGCTGATCCTCTTCTGTGATCCTCACCCTTAACCCTCCCTTGGCCAGCAATACGGAGCTGGGACCTTTCGAGAGTGCCCCCTTGGCAGGGACTGCTTTTGTATTACTGCTCCAAAGCAAGGCTGGTTGAGCTCCTTTTGGTCCCTTTAGCAAAGTATTCTCTTTTTTGTTTCTCTTGCTTCAGGGGTGGTTTCTTCATTTTCTTTTGGCTGTTTCTTACCACTAGTGTATTTGTGTGTGTGTGTGTGTGTGTGTGTGTATTTGTGCCTAGTTTTTACTCTTCCAGTATTTATTGTTAGGAAAGTAACTGAGAAGTGGAGGCTCCTTTTTTGTCATTTCAGCATTCAGGCTCCGACTGCTGAATAGCAGAAGGTGATGAGGGTGGGAGGACTCGAATCAGACAGAGTGTTCCTCCTGAAAGTGTGGGTGAAGGTTTAAAAATAGATAAGCTTGTCTCAGCTTCTCTTCCATGTACCTCTCTCCACCCCCCAATACCAATGGACCTCAGCAACTAACACTGCAGTCCTGTCTGATTCGGAAAAAAAAAGAGATGAGGGGGTGACAAGATAAGGTGCTAATCACTTCCCCATATACATTTACCTTTTTTAGATTTGCCCCATCTAAAACCTTTGTGTGTGTGCGTGTGCGTGTATAGAAAAAATGGAATTTGGGTTGAACTTAATAACTTTAATGTAGTGCTTTGAGGGCCTAGACTATCTTCTGTTTATTGATTGATAAAATATCTTTTGCTGTTAAGTGACCTTGACTTTTCTGAGCCTCAGTTTCTTCATCCACAAAATGGGGGTTAGTAATAATATCTACCTTCAGGATTGTAAGACCCCAGGGAAATAATTTATTTACAGGCTCAGTAAACTGTAAATTTATATGTAAGTTAAAGCTATTGCTTTTATAGAAGCTGGAGCCATCTAATAGAAGAGTAATATTCTGAAGGGATTACTAATTTGGAAACTGGAAGAAACTTCTGTGATAACTCAATTCTTTGGAAAGTTAAATTGACTTAATTTAGGTGTTAGAGTTAGTATTGGTTTTAAGAGCATCTCTCTGTTCTTAGTTTCCTTATATGACATGAGGAGGTTGGACCATAATAATTAGAACTCTCATAATAACATTTTAAAGCTTGAAGAAAAATCTTTCCTTTTCACCACCCAGTGAGGTATAGATAGTAAGTGCATCATCATTTTCATTTTATAGATAAGGAAATTGAGCCTGAGAGTAGTGATTTCCCTCAGTCACATAGGGTAGGGTCTAGAGCTGCAAAGGGCCTTTAGTCTGGCTTCTTGTTTACAGATGAGGAAACCGAGGCCTAGAGAAATGAGTTGTGTTCAAGGCCAAATAGGGTAAGTGACCAGTAGAATGCAAAGCCAGATATTCTGATGCTAAATCAGGGCTCTTTCTACTGTGCCTAATACCTTCTTAGAGGAACTCTAGAGTCTTTTCTGGTTTGAAAATTCATTTATCTCTAGCTTATTGCTAAAGCAGGTAGTTGGTTTTGGAAAAATACAAAGTGGGGCCTAGCTAGATGGACTCCAAAAGGGAATACTGTTTGCTTGCACCTGCCTCTTCTAGTTTTGGAAAGGCAATACTATTCCAATGGTTAGAGCTTCAATAAATTTAGGATGAAAATGAGTTAGAAATATTAGATCATCTCTAAAAAGAAGATCCATTCTGGCCTAGTCCTGGAAGTGTTTCTGAGCTAGGGAGTAGATTTGAAATGACTTTATTGCAGGTTGCAGACGTAACCAGAAGATTACCTTTGGGCCTAGGGTGGTTTAAGGATCAGCTAGGTATTTCAAGTTGAGTTGGCCTAAGAGTTCTAGTTTTATTATGAATCTTTTTTTTTTTTTAAAGCTGAATTGAAATTCCAGGGTGATATTAGAGCCATCCTTTTTCTCCTTGGAGTCTATTTTCATTTAGACATATATCTTGAAGGTAGGATGGAATGGGGTTGGCCCCTTCTGGAGGAGGAAGGTGTAGATGGGAATTAGAGAGAGGAGCCTTCTGCCTCATTTCCTCTTTTGTGTATATCAGATTTCCTTTAGTGGAAGTAGTGAAATTTGAGTGTGAGGAAGCATGTTGAGAAATGTTGGCCTTGGGGTCAGGAGATTCTTAGGTCCAAATCTTATTTCTGGCATTTGTTGTGTAACCTTGGGTAAATCATCCTTTCTCTAAGCCTCAATTCCCTTCTCTATAAAAAGAGGAGGCTGGGTTAGAAGAACTCTGAGGTTCCTTATCTTTGATCTACTTCTGTGATCCCTATTTTAGGAGGCCAGATAGATTGAGCACTGAGCTTGGAGTTGGGAAGATCTGATTTCATATTTGGCTTTGGGTGTCTAGCTCTTTGATATTTAACCTTTATTTTCCTCAACTGTAAAATGAACATAATAATAGTACCTAGGATTTTTTAGGTGTATTAAATGGGATTACCTTTGTAAAATGTTTAGCACGATGCCTGGAATACAGTAGGCATTTAATAAATGCATTTTCTTCCTTTTCAGTGCTAAAATTAAGTAATTTTATGTCATATCTCTTTTTTGTGCTATTTAGTGGATAGATCGTTCACTTCATTTATTTATTTAATTTAGAATAGTTTTCTATGGTTACATGATTCATGATCTCCCCCGCTTTTCTCCCCCCTCCTGAAGCTGGCAAGCAGTTCCACTGGGTTATACATGTTAGATTGCTAATTTTAAAAAATCTTTACCTTTAAAAAAACTTTAAATCCTTACCTTCTATCTTGAAATCAATACTAAGTATTGGTTCCAACACCCAAGAACAGTAAGGGCTAGACAGTAGGGGTTAAAGTGCCTTGCCCAGGGCCTAGGGGTTAAAGTGCCTTGCCCAGGGCCACACATCTAGGAAATGGCTGAGATCAGACCCGAACCCAGGACTTCCCATCTATGGGCCTGGTTCTCTTACTCCATGAGCCACCAAGTTGCCTCAATTGCTCATTATCTTAAGAGGCCCAGAGAGTGAGCACCAGTGGTGTATATGTGAGCGAACTTTCTTCAGGAACTACAGTTAGGAAAATTAAGTTTGGATATAGGAGTAGAAATTAAGCTCTTTTATTTAATTTTTTAATTATTAAAAAATTTTTATTTTTGTCATATAAAATACACTTCCATATTAAGAGCACACTCATAGATAACCAAAACCCCAAAATAAAAAAATAAATACACTGATGTGAAAGAAGACTCCAGTAGTTCTTTCTCTGGAGATAGATAGCATTCCCTTATGTAAATCTTTCAGGATTGTCCCAGGTCATTGCATTGCTGAGAGTAGCCAAGTTTTCACAGATAATCATCGTCCACTATTGCTATTATTGTGTACAATGTTCTCCCAGTTCTGCTTATTTTACTCTGCATCAGTTTCTGCAGATATTTCCAGCTTTTTCTGAAATCATCTTGAATTAAAGCCCTTTTAAAGAAAGCTGATATTTTTAAAGAAAGTGTTTTTAAAGAAAGCGATGAATCCAGTCTGAGACCGGTTCTGGTTCTGCATCTAGGATCCCAAGAGCTCCAGTGCCTATTCGGGGTGGCTCCTGGAAAAGTTGTGTTGTATGATACTGATTTACTTTAGTTTTATCTATTTTTTTACTTCTTTAATTCTCTCATCTGAGTAATTTGTGTCTCAGCCAAGAGTTTTATCATGCGAGTCTCTTGTGGGGTGGAGATAACAAGGCCTGGATCAGCTTCTTGAGTTCAGGGTAGAGAATCCCAAGTCTGGACTTAGACCGTGTCACTGATATGTGTGTTGAGTGATAAGGAAATCTTCTGAAGAGATTTTCGAGCTAGGGTTGTCAAGGGTTTGCTGCCTTTGGGGTACAAGTTTCTAAAAACGATGATGTTTTTTAGAAGAAAGAGTGAAAGCAGGAGTCTTCTTTATGGGGGTTGCTGATTGGAGTTGACCTACTTGTGTGGGCATCAGTGGGCGACATTCTCAAAGGATGTTTGTACCAAGAAATGGTTGAGGAATGTTTTGTCATTTAAGTCACATATAAATTAGGCCAGTCAATTACAAAGCAATGTCTTCCACCTCCTCCTCCAGATCCAGCCTTCCCTTCTGTTTCTCCGGAAGTTTGAAATGATAATCTAATAGCTTGATTGATTTATCCTCTATTCAATTGCTTGGGTTGGGCTCTCTCTTTTCCCAAGAATTTGTTGGATTTGAAATCAGAGGACCTGGATTAGAATTGTGGTTTGGCCACTCATTGCCTAAGTGACTCTGGGTAAGTCACTTTTCTTTTTTAATTTAAAATTTAAAAAAAAAAATTTAGAACATTTTAGAAAATTTAGAATACATGATTCATGATCCCCTTCCTCCTAAAGCTGACAAGTAATTTCACTGGGTTATACATGTATCATTGTTCAAAATCTATTTCCATGTTATTCAGATTTGCAGTAGAGTGATCTTTCAACATCAAAACTCTAATCATATCCCCATCGAACTACATGATTGATCATATGTTTTTCTTCTGCATTTAGTTAGTCACTTTTTTTTTTTAAACCCTTACCTTCCATCTTGGAGTCAATACTGTGTATTGCATTGCTTCAAGGCAGAAGAGTGGTAAGGGTAAGCAATGGGATTAAGTGACTTGCCCAGGGTCACACAGCTGGGAAGTGTCTGAGGCTAGATTTGAACCTAGGACCTCCCATCTATAGGTCCAGCTCTCAATCCACTGAGCTACCCAGCTGCCCCGTTAGTCACTTTTCTAAACCCGTTTCTTCTGTGAAATGAGGCTGGACTTGATGGCTTCTCAGGTTCCTTCTGTTTCTTGTCTTTTTTTTTTTTTTTAAACTTTTACCCTCTGTCTTAGAATCAATGTACCTAAGAACTGATTCTAAAACCGAAGTGCAATAAGGGCTAAGCAATTGTGGTTAAGTGACTTGCCCAGGGACACACAGCTAGTTCCTTCTTTTTCTAAATTCATATTCATCATGCGCTTTGGAATTCAGGTGGGAAACACTATTAATTTGTTATTGATGAATAAGTTAGTTTAATGACTTGCTTTCTTTTTTGTTTTAGTTAATGTTTATAATAATTTTTCTCTCTTCTGCTTCCCCTGCCCAATTAAACAATTTTTAAAAGAAGAAAAAGAAAAACTTTCAAAACAAATATGAATAGTCCAGCAAAAACAAATGACCACATGGATTATGTCTAAAACTGTATCTCTGAATCTGGCCTCAGATACTTCCTAGTTGAGTGACCTTAGACAAGTCAATTAACCCTTATTGCCTAATTCTTACCACTCCTCTACTTTGGAACCAATACACAGTAGTGATTCTAAGATGGAAGGTAAGGGTTTTAAAAAAATAAAAATAAATGTGTGTCACTGTATATTAAGCTCCCTGCTTCTCAGGCAGGAGAAAAGGTAGTCTTCATTCTCCTAACTCCTATCTTATCATTGCATCAATCAGTACTAAAGTCTTTCAAATCTATTTTCTTTATAATGTTATATAAATTATTCTGCTCACTTCATTCTACGTCCTTTCATAGATATCTACCCAATTTCCTCTGAAATCGACCATTTTGTCACTTCTTATAAAACAATAATACTCTATTCATATTCTATAATTTGTTTAGCCATTCCTCAATAGTTTTTCAGTTTTTAGCTACTATGAAAAGAACTGCTATAAATATTTTTCTATAGATGGTTCTTTTTTTTTTTTTTTTAAACCTTAACTTCTGTGTATTGGCTTCTAGGTGGAAGAGTGGTAAGGGTGGGGCAATGGGGGTCAAGTGACTTGCCCAGGGTCACACAGCTGGGAAGTGTCTGAGGCAGGATTTGAACTTAGGACCTCCTATCTCTAGGCCTGGCTCTCAATCCACTGAGCTGCCCAGCTGCCCCCTAGATGGTTCTTTTTGTATTTTTATTTTTAAAAAACCTAACCATGTGTCTTCGAAACAGGACTAGGCAATTAGAGCAAAGTGACTTCTTCAGGGTTACACAGCTAGGAAATCTCTAAGGCCAGATTTGAACCCAGGTCTTCCTAACTCCAGGTTTGGCTCTCCATCTACTAAGTCACCTAGCTGCCCCCGGTCCCTTTCTTCTTACTTTTTGGGGTATAGGTTAAGTAGACAATAGTTAAATCCGACTATGAAGAGTTAGTGATTTTTGGGGCTTAGTTCCAGATTGCTTCCAGAATGGCTGGACTAATTCACAGCCCCATTAGTAGTGCATTAATTAGTGTACTTGTTTTCCTCCAGCCCCTCCAAAATGTGTCATTTTTCTTTTTCGACATCTTTGCCAATTTAATGGATATGAGGTAAAACCTCAACATTGCTTTAGTTCGCATTTCTTTTAATAGGACAAACTACTTTTTTTATGAAATGGACTGTTTGACAAGTTCACCTAAATTTAATAGCACTTTTAAGTTTTTGCGGAAGTTATTTTTCTTTTACTTTGAGACAGTTAAATATATTCATTAAACAAATATTTATTCTGCTAGGAACGTTAACACTCTGAATAAGAATTTATATAGCCCTTTGCCGTTTACAAAACACTTTGCAGACTTGTCTGATATTATCTCATTTGATCCTCAGAGCCGCCCTGGGAGGCAGGTGCTTTATTATCAACATTTTACAGATGAGGAAACTTGAAGCAAATAGAGGTGAAGGGACTCTTCCAGGGGAGGTGCCTGGCCGAAAGCTTGCTTCTGATATTAGAGTGTAAACTCACTTCGAGTGGGGATTGTTTCACTTTTTGTACTCGGGTTCTCCTAACACAGTGCCAGGCACTTAGTAAAAAATATACTGTACCACATTCAGAGGAAGAACTGCAGGAGTGGAAATAGAAGAAAAACAATTGCTTGAACACATGGGTTGAGGTGGACATGATTGGGATGTAGACTCGAAACTACCACACCAATGCAACTAACAACAATTTGGAAATACATCTTGATCAATGACACATGTTAAAACCAGTGGAAATACGCATCAGCCATGGGGGGAAGAATGGGGGGGGGTGAAGGAGAAAGTAAGAGCATGAATTATGTAACTATGTTATCTTTTCTAAAAAAATATATTAATAAATGTTTTACACACACACACACACACACACACACACACACACACACACACACACTCTTTAAGGAAATTGATGACCGATTGAGTGGTAGTTATCCATCAGTTTGGGTGCCTGAACAAAATGAATGGGGTTGAATCTGTATTTTTCAGAGGCCTTCTTGGAGATGCCACTGACATTGCCGCTCTGCATTCTGGGCCATTAATTAGCATTCCTTTAATTAGCATACCATCTCCTCCCTTTCCACATCCACCACTATTTTCTTCTCTGGCTACAAAGATGCTTAGGGCAATGGCAAAAGAAACTCTAACTAGATGGAGAGACCCTTAGGGAGGAGACAAGTAAACTCCCATTCTAAAGGATGGAAATGGTGATTTTTGAATCAGGTAACAAGTATCAGGTTCCAGCTTTATTTTGGTCTCTGAGAAGATACTGAAGACATTTCCCAAGATTATGGGACTGTGTGCTCCCAAGCCTGAAGTTTTCATGTTGAAATAGCCATTGCTAGCCAAAGGGGAACATGTGAACTTTGCAGAGTTTCCCTTGACCTTGTGGGGCAGTAGACTTTTTTCGGGTCAGGACTGAGTGATTACTGGTGATTGTGGGGCATTCATTCTATTTAGACATGGATAATAAAGCATTGAATGAAGAGGCCAAAAGGCTGGGTTCTGTTCTAGATACTTCTGCTGACTAATTCCTGTGGCTCTGGCTAGATCACTTAAACTCTTTGTTCTTTAATCCCTCATCTAGACAAGCTGTGCCCTCCCTTACCTCCCTAGTGTGTGGTATAGATTTTGGGAGGCGGAATGGTTGTAACTTTGGTTTTAGCTGCTTCCTGTGTCACTGAAATAGTCCCTTCAGCTCCCTGGGCCTCAATTTTCCCATCTTTAAAAGGAGGGTGTGAGAACTGGTGATCTCTGAGGCCTCACCTCTTGCTTTAAATTCTGGGCTCCTTTAAGAAGCACCTGTTGGTTAAACACAATTCCTTCTATAGATTACTGGAGGCTTTTTTTCCTTTTGTCCCATTTTTAAATTAAAAACCCTTACTTTCTGTCTTAGAATTAATACTATGTATTGGGTTCCAAGGCAGAAGAGAGGTTAAGGGCTAGGCAATGAAGTTAAGGGACTTGCCCAGGGTCACACAACTAGGAAGTGTCTGAGGCCAAATTTGAACCCAGGTTCGACTCAATCCACTAAGCCACCTAGCTGCTCTCTCTGCTCCACTTTTTTTTTTATTTATTATTATTTTTTAAACCCTTGTACTTCGGTGTATTGTCTCATAGGTGGAAGATTGGTAAGGGTGGGCAATGGGGGTCAAGTGACTTGCCCAGGGTCACATAGCTGGGAAGTGGCTAAGGCCGGGTTTGAACCTAGGACCTCCTGTCTCTAGGCCTGACTCTCACTCCACTGAGCTACCCAGCTGCCCCCTCTCTGCTCCACTTTTAAAGGGAATATCCAGCGTCTTGCCACCTCGGAGATGCTGCTGCTTCCCCCCACCCCCATTTGAAAATGGTTGTAATTTGCCAGATTAACATTTACTGGGCATAAAAAAACAGTTTGAATCAAAATGAAAATTTTGCAGCTTTAAGATAAAGAAGATCCTTTTACATAACCTTCTTCTCTTCCCCCATGTCTGGGCCCCCAATTTGCCTTGCTCCTTCTCTATGAAAGGACATCATATCTTAGAGAAGAAGGAGAAGAAAAAAACTACTGTTATGATAAGAGACTATAGAATGCTCTCTGGTGTTCCTATATGTTTCTTTTAGGAAAAAAAATAGCTAGTGGAATGGGTATATGATGTACAATCTGGCATCGAGAAATATAGGAAAGGACTTTGGAGTAGGAGGGCCTGGGCTCTAAATTCCAATTCTGCCCTTGTTATTTACTTCTCTATTTGACATGGAGAAAGCCCCAGAACACCTCTTGCCCTCATTTTCTTCTTCTTTTAAATGAAAGGGTTGGATTGAAGGGGCAGAGGTCATTTATAGGTCTAAATTCAATGATTGCTATGTGTATTGAAATATCTTCTCTCATATCTATGTATGAATGCATGTATGTCTGTCAGATTATTTATCTATCCATCTATCTGTCTATCTAATTATCTCTGTGTATGAATGTATGTATGTGTCTGTCATATTATCTCTCCATCTATCCATCCATCTATCTGCCTAATTATCTATCTATGAATGTATGTATGTGTCTCAGATTATTAATCTATCCATCTATCTGTCTATCTGTCTACTTATCTGTCTGTCCATCTATCTATCTACTTATCTGTCTGTCTATCTATGAATGTATATATGTGTCTGTCAGATTACCTATATCTATCTGTCTGTCTCTCTGTCTGCCTGCTTGCCTGTCTGTCTGTCTATCTATCTCTCTTATTTCTCTGTCTGTCTACTTATCTGTTTTGTCTATCTATTACCTGTCTGTTTATTTATTTAACTGTTTGTTAACTTATCTATCATCTGTCTGTCTGTTTATCTATTTATCTGTCTTTATATCTGCTTGTCTGTCTCTGTCTCTCTGTCTATATATATCTAATTATAATAATACCTATATCTGTTTCAGGAATACAGAGCTGGCTTCTTACAAATCCATATTAATTTATTCTAGGATAAACTTGAGTTCCTATGTTATAGCTGAGAAGCAAGAGAAGCTGATTTGGAATTAAGAAAGCTTTGGTTCAGATCCCCCCACCAACATTAATTAGTTCTGACCATGGACGAATCACTCAAACCTTATTTTTCTGTGAAAAGAGCAATATTTCTGTTGTCTCTTCCTCTACAGGTTCATGAGGCTCAAATGAGAAAATGGCAAAAGACTTGTTGTAGGCAAGGCCTCTCTGCTGAAAACTATGTCCCTGAACATTCTCAGAATCAAAGAGGTCCTTGTAAATGCAGCTGTTTCTTGAGAAGATAACAGTGGGCTTGGATCATCCCTCTCAGTATTTCCTGTGGCATCGATCCCAAACTTAGAAGATTAGAAAAAGAAAGTTTGTCAGGGGCATGGCTTTTAACATTATGCTGGGATTTCTAATTGGATTCTTGAACTGTGTCTTCAGTGATCCGTGATGATTGGGGGTCATGTTAAATACACAATTCAGAATCTTCATTTTAGCTTAGAAACTTCAACTTCCTGGGCAAACATTTCCTTTGCATCTCTGGTAACAGCCACAGGCATGAGACCTGTTTGCTGATACTTCACCTTTGTGCTACCCCAGGTGTGGAGGTGAGCAAGATAGTAGCATTCATCTAAAGTTGAATTATTAGCCCCTGGCTCATCTTGGTCCAGTTTTTCCTTGTCTTTGTTGAGTGTGAGCTAGCTGACATTAAGTTACTTTCTATCTTAATAACAACTTTAAGACAGAAGGGCAAGGGTTAGTTAGGCAGTGGGGGTTAAGTGACTTGCCCAGGGTCACACAGTTAGGAAGTGTGAGGTCAGATTTGAACCCAGGTCTTTCCAAATTTGGGCCTGGCTGTATCCACTGTGCCACTTAGCTGACCTGAACCCTTTATTCTCTAAAAGACTAGGAGACTGGTTTGATTGAATTGCCTAATGTGCCATTTTAGATTGTAAGGTTCTTACAAGTAGGTGTTTCATTTTTTGTATTTATATCTTCCAGGGTCTAGGATGGTGCTTGGTAGATTGTTGCTTATTGATTGGAGTAAACCACTTTTTTTTTTTTTCCAGGATAATAGGTTCATAGAATAGACTTTTGAGATTATTTGGTGTCAGCTTCTCATTTTAGCCGGGAGGTGATTTCCCCTAAAGAGTAAAAGGGGCAGAATCAGGACTTGAACTCAGCTCTCTTGACTCCATTTTTGGGTATTGAGAAAAATTTTGGAGTGACACTGCTTCATAGTTACCGTCCTGTAGGTATGAGGTAACTGCAGTCTGGAGAGGTGGTGGGCAGACACTTCTGTTGCTGGATATGATGAAATGACTTTCTCAATTCTCAACTTTTGCCCACTTCACAGACAACTTTGTGTTGAGACAACTTTCTGGGTCATTATGCCATTTCTCTGAGTGAATCTACCCATCTTCCTATTTATTTCAGACTATACTGCAAAGAGTTGGAGTTTGAATCCGAGATCCTGACTCAGTCATTCAGTGCCCATGTGATATAGGGCAAGTCATTTCTCATTTCTGGGCTTCTGTTCACTCATCTATAAAATGAGGGGGTTATAAAGTTCCCTTCCATTGGATTTACAATAATTCTATGAGAGGACTTGTCCGAGGTCATGTAGTTCAAAAGCTGTCAGCTTAGATTTGAGCCCAGGAAGGTCCTTTGATTTAAGTATATTTCATTTTCCCTTACATAATTTCTCTTGTACCATCTCTTCACCTGGTGCCAATGAAGAGTTTTGTGGGACAGAGAGGAATCAGGGGGCCACAATGTGTGGCTGAGCTTGTATCGAAATCCAAAGCTTCCCGTCTCCTGATCAACCTGTTCCCAGAAAGCCTGGTAGACCTGTGGCAACCTCCTGCGAGATGCTAGGACTCTGAGGGAGTGAGAAGATGGAAATAATCTGAAATTGTGTGGTGAGTGTGTGTGTGTGTGTGAGAGAGAGAGATGGGGGGGAGAAAGAGAAAAGAAAGAGGAAGGAGAGGGAATGAATGATGGAGAGAGAGGGAAAGAGAGAAGATGAGAGAAGAAAGGAGGGAGGGAGGAGAGTGAATGATGGAGAGAGGGAAGGAGAGGGAAAGAAGAAAGGAGGGAAGAGAGTAATGGAGAGAGAGAAGGAAAATGGGGGAGAGAGAGAAGAAGGTAGGAGAGAGAGGGAATGTTGGAGAGAGAGAAGAAAGGAGAAAAGGAGAAGAGAGAATGATAGAAAGAGGGAAGGAGAGAGAGAAGAAAGGAGGGAGGAGAGTAATGGAGAAAGAG
>NC_058131.1:400093023-400137284 GCF_016433145.1 Gracilinanus agilis | reverse complement strand
TCTTGATGGTTGAGTTGAGAAATTCACAGGAACTGACCCAGGCTCTAAAGAAGGGAGAGAATGGCTTGGCCAAAACCATTGCATCTCAAATAATGATTCACATTAGTATAATGCTTTAGTGTTTGCAAAGAGCTTTACCTATCTGCAAAGATACATTGCCTTATTTGATTCTTACTGCAGCCTTCTGAGGAAGATAGTATATATATTATGATCCTAGATTTTTTTT
Organism: Gracilinanus agilis; assembly: GCF_016433145.1. Taxonomy (NCBI): domain Eukaryota; kingdom Metazoa; phylum Chordata; class Mammalia; order Didelphimorphia; family Didelphidae; genus Gracilinanus; species Gracilinanus agilis. The sequence goes on along the minus strand of NC_058131.1, from coordinate 400,137,058 downwards.
TTAATCATAAGGCAATTGAGACTTAATGATAAGGATGCTGAACTCTAACTTGGAAGACCTGGTTTTAAGTTTGAGCTATCTGACATTTATTAGTTTTAACTTTGGGGCAAGCCCATCTTGGAACCTCAATGAACATATCTGCAAAAGGAAATATTGATCCTACTTTGAATCTCAGAACAATTGTGAAAAAAGGTTTTATCCTCTAAAGTACCCTATCAGTGTGGGTTGATGGCAGTCATTTATTTATTTTCTTATTTGCCCATTTATTTATTTGTTGTTTTTTTAGAGCCCTTACCTTCCCTCTTAGAGTCAATGCTGTGTATTGGCTCCAAGGCAGAAGAATGGTAAGGGTAGGCAATGGGGGTCAAGTGACTTGCCAAGGGTCACACAGCTGAGGCCAGATTTGAACCTGGGACCTCCTGTCTCTAGGCCTGGCTCTCAATCCACTGAGCTACCCAGCTTCCCCCATGGTAGTTATTAAGGAGATGATAATAATGGAGCATAAATTGAAAGGCAGAGGTGGAATTAGAACTGGGCTTTTTTGTTTCCAAATTTGGTGGTTCTTTCCATGACAACTCTGCATTGATGAATCTCATTTTTATAGGAAAAATTTGAGGAAGGAGAGTTGATTTGATATATGAAGGAGGAGGTACCTCTTTTAAGGTTAGGTAGTGACAATGTCTGTTTTTTTGTTGGTACCATTTATCTCATTGGCATCTGGGCAGCTGAGTTATGCATTGGAGAGAGCACTGGGTTCCAATGCAGTTCCAGTGCAGCCTCAGACATTCACCATCTATATATAGTAATGCCTTGGTTTTCGTTGACATCAATTATCATTGGATTTTGTTTTCCTCGATTTTTCCCCCCCAAAATTTGTCTGTTTTCATTGGTTGCCTTGGATTTCACAAGTGGGACTATTTGACCTTGATGCTAATTTTGCGAAAACAAAGGTCAACCCCTGAGTTCTCCGGCACAGTGTGAGCAATACATGTATTGAAAAGTAAATAAATCCATTTATCCATACAGATAGCAAATGAAAATCAGATAAAGCATACGGAGGTGAAAATATATCTGACAATATACAGAATGAATGAGCTCTGTCTTTGGGATTGCGATCTCTCATCTCAGTCAAGTAGAAATTCTCCCATAGTATCTCAGCTGAGAAGAGGGGCATAATCAAGGTAACAACTCTACATTTCAGCTTTACAAAGTCTTTCCACATATTGCCTTGATACCTAAGGTCCTTATAGAGGGGGATTCCCCTTCCAAAGAGTACCCTCTCTCTCCCCTTCTCGCCATCTTCCATATGCCAAGAAGAGTCTGTAAGAGGTAGATGCCATGTTAAATGTTCATTTAGTCTTTACTTAGTCTTTTATATTCATTTTACATTAATTTCTTATTTTTTTTAGTATTTTAGTATTTAATCTCCATAAAATGTGTTTTTTGGCATGTACTTTGGAGTGTCTAGAATGAATTAATTGTATTTACATTGATTCATATGGAAATAATTGCCTTGGTTTTTGTTGGTTTCAGATTTTGCTGATTGTTTTCAGACCTATTAGTGAAGAAAACCAAGGTATCACTTTCATCCTGGACAAGCCACTTAACCTCTGCCTCACTTTCCTCATCTGTAAAACGGGGATAACAATAGCACTTACCTGCCATAGTGGCTATGAAAAGAAAATGTGATATTTGTAAAGACCTTTGCAAACTTTAAAGTGCTATTATAAATGTTAGTGCTTTTTCTTTCTCTTTCATTCCCTCTTTTTCCCCCTTTTCTCTTTCTTTCTCCCTCATTCTTTCCCTCTCCCTCCCCCCTCTCTTTTTTCCTCTCTCTCTTTGTTTTCTCTTTCAAGTCTAGTGACCCATGCCCATAGCTCCTTATCCCTTCAAAGGTAGGGAAATGTATTTTTTCATCTCTTTTCTGGGGCAAACCTTGGAGAATTTAATTATACAAACTCCCCTCTCTCTAAAGTCTTTTTTATTTTATCAACCTCGTGGGAAATCAACTGTCCCAGAAAACAGAAGATGATTATAAGGGAAATATGGTGATAGTAGGTAGGTTACTTCTTTCTTAGGTGTCCTGACTAAGCACTGAGTACCTATTTAAGGTACTTAGCCCCAGCAAACTACAAGTAGGACAGAAGGTAGCTATGGAAGGGAAAGTTCCTACTTGAATTTTCTTTCTCTTGCCCCGGTTTCTTAGGTGCTCTCACATTTATAATAGTAACACAATTCTATAGAGCTTTAATGTTTGCATAAACACTTTTGCTCTCCCAACAGCCCTCTAAGTGAGATGTTGCAGTGCTGTTATCCCTGCTGTGTGGATACCTAGACTTAGGGAGCTGCAGGCACTCTTCCTGGATCCTCTGGCCAGGAGGTGTTGGAGCTGGGATGCTTCTAACTCAGAAACAGGTGGCCTGGGTACAAGCATGCTCCTGGAGGATCCTCTGCGCTGAAAAGCCCAGGGGAATATGTATGTCTGAACGATGTTTATGAGGATGCTAATAAGGGAATTAGGAGGTTCAGTCATGAATGTAGAATCCTGGTGCAGTTGGTAAAAGAATTGTGACAGGGGGCATCTGGGTAGCTCAGTGGATTGAGAGCCAGGCCTAGAGACGGGAGGTTCTAGGTTCAAATCTGGCCTCAAACACTTCCCAGTTGTGTGACCCTGGGCAAGTCACTTAACCCCCATTGCCTAGCCTTTACCACTCTTCTGCCTTGGAGCCAATACACAGTATTGACTCCAAGATGGAAGGTAAGGGTTTAAAAAAATAATAAAATTATTTACTTAATTTAAATTTATTTAAATAAATAAATTATATTCAAAAACAGATTAGGGTGGTGATGTGTGGCTGTTTGCTCTTCTAGAGGTTCTGTTAGACTCTGTTCCCTTTTAAAATAGAATATATGATGATAATCCATGTGTAACCCAGACTGAATCTCCAATTATGCTAACAGTAGGAGGGGGAAAGGAAAGGGAGGGAGATAAGTTCGATCTTATAACTTAGGAAAACTTGTATGGAAATGTGTTATTACATGTAGTTGGTATAAAATAAAATAAAAGGGAATCACTTAAAAATATAAAATAAAATAGATTTTTATTTTATTTTATATGTGTTATTTTTCTCTCCAGGACCCTCACAGGATCATAAGAAACTGAACAAACAGGAAATAGGGAGGAGCAATTGGTCAGTGCCTGACTTGATACTTCCTCTGTGCCTTGTCCATATCACTAACCAGGAGAAAGAGGAGAAACCTTGCGTTTCAGCTTGTGGTAGCTAGGTAGAGAGAGCACCATCTAAGCCCGGAGGTGCCGTCCAGGGCGAATACCCTCCTTGTTTTCAGGAGCCAAAGTCCTCCATGATCCAGAGATGGACTTTGGCTCAGCTGTTTCTCTGTTCTTTTTTTTTTTTTCCCCTATCTTGCATCAGCCTGAAGACTCCCTTCCTGTGCCATGCCCATTCCTTGTATCTTAAAAAAAAAAAAATGCAATGTACTTGGGGTGGGGGAGTGGAGGAAGGAAGAACCACCTACCAACCAGTTTCTAGGAATTCACTTCTGCAAATTGCACTGTGTAGGGGGAATTCCATTAGGTGCAAAGGTTTAGATCAGACAGTGCCTTTCCCAAACCCTGCTGGGAGCTTGCAGTTCCGTAGAGAGATGTGTTCAAATAATAATAATCTGAAGTAATGCGAGAGAAACTCATCAGCTAGGTGTGAAGCAAAGTGCTTGGTGAGACTTGGAAGACTGTGGGGCAGAGCTAGAATAGAATTGGCCTCCTTGAAGGAGAGACAGGAAGGTAGCAGGGAAAAAAGGAGTAACAGGGAGAACATTGTAGGCAGAGGGACAGTGTGAGTGAAGGCAGGGCAGGGTTTTTTGTTCTGAAACTATGGAATCACTTTTTTTTTGGTGGGGGGAGAGGAGTTGGTGTAGAGAGTGGTTCTGTGTGGCTGGATTATACAATGGGGAGGGGAAAGGTAGGCTTGCACCTTTGGGTGCGATTGGGCTTTGAATGGCAGCTAATGAAGCCCAGGAGTCACTAGGAAAGCACTGGAGATTTTTTTTTTAATTTTATTTTTTTAAACCCTTGTACTTTGGTGTATTTTTTCTCATAGGTGGAAGAGTGGTAAGGGTGGGCAATGGGGGTCAAGTGACTTGCCCAGGGTCACATAGCTGAGAAGTGTCTGAGGCTGGATTTGAACCTAGGACCTCCCGTCTCTAGGCCTGACTCTCACTCCACTGAGCTACCCAGCTGCCCAACACTGGAGATTTTTGAGCAGAAAAGTAACATGGTCAGGTCTACATTTAGGGAATATAATTTTAGGTACCAATAGGCAGCTTCTGGCGATGTTCTTTAGAAAAGTGATTATTTATTTTTAGAAAAATGATTATGTATTTTAAAAATCATGTTAAAAGAGGATGGATTGGAGCCTGTCAGGAGGCTAGTTTAGTAGTGTAGGAGATAAGTATCTAATTAGATGGTGGCAGTTGAAATGGGAGAATGAATGGTGCACGGGAGAGATATTGGGGAGGTGTGATTGACATAGAAACCCACTAGCACATTGCAGTATGCCTTCCATTGACTACCATATTTATTTGAAGAATCCCTGAACAGATTTGCTGTAAGAGATTATTCTGAAACTATGGAAGCACTTCTAAGGCTTCATTTAAATATTTCCCTTTGTATAAATGGCTCTGAACTAGAAGAGTTGTAAAAAAAAAACTTACTAGGATGTAGAGCAGATGATGAGTTGCATAAATAATCAGATACTCAAATGGCTCTTTGATCTTACTAATTTTAGAGTGCCTTCCCATGATCCATCTCCCAAACCCCCCCAGGCTAGTCCATCCTATAAGCCTCAGTGAGGTAGCTAGTTTGCAAAATGGATAGAGTACCAGCCCAGGAATCAGAAGTTCAAATCTAGCCTCAGATACTCATTTACTAGTCCTGTGATTTTGGCCAAATCTTTTGTCTGTTCAGATTCACAGCAATAAAATGAGGATAATAGTAATTCCTGTGGTGGTTGTGAGGAACAAATGAGATAATAATTATCAAGCACTTAGAATAGGGCCTGGCACATAATAAGTGCTATATAAATGTTAGCTATTGTAATATGTATGATAATTTTATTTTATATGTATAACAATTAAATTAGATTGGTCAATGCATTATATTATAGATATTTCTACGTGTGTGTATATGCCACATGGAATATGTAATATCTATTATTTATAATATTTACTGACCTTAGAGATCAATCAGACTCTCCTATTTTAAAAAAGAAACTAAGGGGTGGCTCAGTGGATTGATAGCTAGGCCTAGAGATGGGAGGTTCTTAGTTTCAAATCTGACCTCAGATACTTCCTAGCTGTGTGACCCTGGGCAAGTCACTTAACCCCCATTGCCTAGCCTTTATCACTCTTCTGCCTTGGAACCAATACACAGTAGTGATTCTAAGATGGAAGGTAAAGATTTTAAAAAATGGAACTAAGACTCAGAGGCTGCTAGAAATTGGATGGCCATCATTTTCTTACTCATCACGCACAGATACCTATCTAGTGAGTGCTTTTCTGAATTAGGCAAAGACTACATGGAAGCAGCAGAAACTTACTCTGGCCTACATCTTCCCTACTTTTCATCTGTACCTAAAAACAGGGATTGCATGCCACTATCATTTCTAAAATAGAGTGCCAAATTCCCCAAACCAAGTCCCTTTTGAATTCCTCAGTCTGTGTTGGAAACTGGGTCATAAGGGGATGGGAGGGGATGTGGTTTCAAAGAATCACAAGACCATAGATACAGAGAGCTAAAAGGGATATCAGAAGACTTTCCAACCTCCTCATTTTATAGATTCATAAATTGAATTCCTGGGAGGCGAACTAATTTGCCTACTTTGTCTCAGATATTAAGTGTCTGTATCTGGATTTGAACTTGAATCTTCTTTTTTTTTCTTTTTTTAAGTTTTTATTTTGAATATTTTCCCATAGTTACATATTTCATGTTCTTTCCCTCTCCCCAAAACCTCCCTAACTCCTCTTAGCTGATGCACAATTCCACTGGGTTTTTCATATATCATTAAGATCTAATTCCATATTATTGATAGTTGGATTAGAGTTATTGTTTGGTGTCTACATCCCCAATAATATCCCCACCAGCCCATGTGTTCAAGTAGTTGTTTTTCTTCTGTGCTTCTCCTCCCACAGTTCTTCCTCTGAATGTGGCTAGTTTTCTTTCTCATAAGTTCCTCAGCCTTGCTCTGGATCCTTGCATTGCTGCTAGTAGAGAAGCCCGCTATGTTTGATTGTGCCACAGTGTATCAGTCTCTGTGTACAGTGTTCTCCTGGCTCTGCTCCTTTCACTCTGCATCAGTTCCTGGAGGTCTTTCCAGTTCACATGGAACTCCTCCAGTTCTTTATTCCTTTTAGCACAATAATATTCCATCACCAGCAGATACCATAATTTTGAACTTGAATCTTCTGACTTCAGAGCCTGTGTACTCTACTTATTAGACCTTGAAGCAGAAAAACCTCACCTGAGTCCCAGTTTAACCACAGACACCTTAAGTCACTCAACCTCTGCTTACTTCAGTTTCCCTGACTGTAAAGTGAAGAAAATAATAGCATCCACCTCCTAGAATTGTGCAGATCAAATGAGATAACAGTTATAAAGCTCTTAGTACAGTGGCTGGCACATAGTGCCATAAATGTTAGCTATCAACCTATCATTATTTATTATTATAATTATTAATAATAATATTAATATTATAGCCTGTGTTGCTTTAGAAGCTTTGACACAGGGAAAGCGTCCTTTATTATTTGGCATTCATTCAACACAGGTTTTGGTGTGTCCTGCTTACGGCCACCCATGGTGTTCAACCTCAGTTGGACATCCCTGGAGGGCTTTCCTGGTTTGGAATCCATTCATTTGGACTATTTACTCTTAAAAATGTAAATAACTTTCATCTTGTGTATCTTAATAGGAATTAAATTAAGCACAGGTTTCTTTTTCTGAACCCCAAATTAGAATGCTTCACTGGATGAAGGTTGTTTCTTTTGGAAAGCCTTGTTAAAAAATACATTTTATGAGATACGATCAGGAGATAGAGTTTGTAGCATGTAGGTGACTGTGGGTAGCCAGGGAACATTTTGAGTACACAGGGTCCCCTAGTCTGAAAAAGTCGTAGAAAGGGAGGGAGGATGGAGGGAGATTTCTGCCAGATGACCAAGACTTCCCAGCATCACTGTCATTCCTTGATAGACTTACTCCCAATGAGACGGGTCCCTGATTTCTAGGAGATTATAGTTTGTCTCTGTCTGTGCCTTAGATGTTGAAGACTTAGGCAGTGTTTCCATGGAGAGATGGTTTTGTGGCTGAGAGAGGTAATATGGTGTGGTAGAAAGAGCTCCAGACTTTGGAGTCAGAAGATCTGGGTTCAAATTCTGATTCTGATATCTTGTCATAGTCATTTAGGCATTCCGATATTACAGTATTTGCACCGTGTACCTCAACTGGTTGCTTGGGGGAAACATGCTTTTTGTAAGCCTTAAAACTCCATAGAAATATGAACTATTATTGTTATTACTTCCATATTTAATAGTATGCCTATTTAATACATACTATTCCAGCCACTATTAGCATAGTAGTATTTGTAACCTAGGGTGAAAAAATATTGGCACACCAATACTGAATTAGTAGTACTAATGCTAGGTGATACAGGAAGGAAAATTACTACCTTGTATTTGGTATTTTTTTCTTTCTTTTTTTTAGGGGGGAGGTTAGGAATATGATTTATTGATTGGACTAGCATAGGACTGATAAATTAATAGGTTAGTGTAGGTATTTTTTTTCTAGTGACCTAGCTCCATGATAGAGTCAAATCTTATTATTTTTTGTTTCTTACATCACCAACCCTTTGACCAAGCCAGTTTTAGGTCTAAAACTTTTTTAAAACTAAGCCAGTTTTTCACTTGACCCCCATTGCCCACCCTTACCACTCTTCGACCTATGAGCCAATACACAGAAGTTAAGGGTTTAAAAAAAAAAAACAAAAAAAAAAACAAAGCCAGTTTTAGGTCTAAAACTCTTGACCTTTGTTCAAGGGGTGGGTTAAGTGACTTGCCCAAGGTCACACAGTTAGGAAGATTTGAACCTGTCTCTAGGCCTTGCTCTCAATCCACTGCGCTACCCAGCTGCCCTTATCCAAATCTTATTTTATCCTATATCTCCTTTCTGGGCTTAGCACAATGCTGTGCACACAGGTGGTGCTTAATAAATGTCTGACAACATGAATCATAAAACCATGGAAAATTTTTTTAAAATACAATTTAAAATAAAAAAAAATTAAAAAAAAAAGTGAGAGGCATAGAAAAAAATTAATAAATATCTGAAGAATTGAGAGAACCCAGTTAAGGCCAATAGCTTCTTCATTTCCGCCTGCTTGGAAGGCTTGGAAGGACCTTCCTTAGTTTCAGGAACTTGGTGCCCATTTCAGTTTCATTTCTGTCAAGGAAGTGACTCGATTCCCAGTCTGTGTTTGGCAATGGCCAAAATAAACTGTGTTGGTTCTTGAGCAAAATGCAGACAGTGTGTATTTGTTTGGCTCCTAGCTTGTAATTCTATCCCAAGACACTTATCTCTGTAAAGGAGAAAAAGAGCCAGATCTATCTTCTCATCAAGGTCTCTCATTAAAACCAGAAAGACATTTTTTTTTTTTTTAAAAAACCTTGTTTTATCAGAGAGGGAATTCCAAAGCTTGGCCTTGGCCTTTTTGGAGTTTGGGGTTAGTGGACCGAATCCAGTGGAGGAGGAGAGGGGCTGTGCTAAAATGTCTCTTGTACCCAGCTGCCACCCTGCCTCAGTTGACAATAGAAGAATTGAGATTATTCCTGAGTTTTTAAGCCTACTACTAACCCGAGGTAAAATAGGTTGCCTAAGTCTTCCTGAACTTGTCCCAAGGCTTTTCCTAAGTGTTTAGGGACCTACGGAGTGGATTAGGATACTTTCTGGAAACAAATATTTGGATTCATCTACATTTTAAAAAACCCTCTTACCCTATATCTTAGAATTGATCCAGTCTTACAGTTGATTGATGGTAAGGGCTGGGCAACTGGAGTTAAGTGACTTGCCTAGGGTCACACAGTTAGGAAATAGCTGAGACCAAAATTTTTTTTTAATTTTTATTTAATTTATTAATTTAGAATATTTCTCCATGGTTATATGATTCATGTTCTATCCCTCCCCTCCTCCCACTCCCCTCCCATAGCTCACACACAATTCCACTGGGTTTTACATGTGTCATTGATCAAGACCAATTTCCATATTCTTGATATTTGCATTAATTAGGGTGTTCATTTGGAGTCAATATCCCTGATTATTTCCCCATCCACCCATGTGATCAGGCATTTGTTTTTCTTCTGATATGATAAGGGCTAGGTAACTGGGGGTTAAGTGACTTGCCTAGGGTCACACAGTTAAGAAATATCTGAGGCCAAATTTGAACCTAGGCTTGGCACTCTATTCTCTAAGCCACCTAGCTAGCTGCCTCTCATCTGTATTTACTGAAGCAATTCCCTCAGATACTTAATATAATTAATAGTTGTGTTTTTTTATGTATCTCTTTTTTTTTGAGATTTTTCTTTTCTTTTTTTTTTTTAACTTTTCTTTAAAAATTTCCCCCCTCGGGGCAGCTGGGTAGCTCAGTGGATTGAGAGCCAGGCCTAGAGATGGGAGGTCCTAGGTTCAAATCCGGCCTCAGCCACTTCCCAGCTGTGTGACCCTGGGCAAGTCACTTGACCCCCATTGCCTACCCTTACCAATCTTCCACCTATAAAGTCAATACACAGAAGTTAAGGGTTTAAAATTAAAAAAAAAAAAAAAATTAAAAAAAAAAAAAATAAAAATTTCCCCCCTCCCCCCTCATGGTTACATGATTCTTATCTCCCTCCCCTCTTTCCTCCCTCCCAAGGCTGACAAGCAATTTCACTGGATTATACATATAGCATGTGGTTTTTCTGATGGGCCATTTCCACCAAGTTACACAATTCCATTTTTGTGTTTTTTGTTTTTATAATGTGAAAATGTTGCATTACAATCTATTCGCATGTTTGCAATGTGGTTAAAAAGTGAATTTCCATTAGGTTCTCCTAAGATATAGGGTATCCCAACACTATACTGTTTAAAGCTCTTACAATATATTAAAATGTAAAATATTAAAATATATACTATAAAATATAAAATACAAAATACAAAGAGTCTCAATGAAATTTTAAGTATTAATAGGTTTTTAGACATCTTGTATTTGTGTCTGGTATGAGTAAAGAGCTGTAATTACACTTATTGGTCCTAAATTATTTGTTCAGGGGCAGCTAGGCGGGACTCAGTGAATAGAGAGCCAGGCCTAAACTTGGGAGGTCCTGGGTTCAAATTTGACCTCAGACACTTCTTAGCTATGTGACACTTAATTCAAATTACTACTCTTATGGTTAGGAACAGATACTTAGCATTGATTCTAAGCTGAGAGGTAAGGTTTTATTTATTTATTTGTTTGTTTTTTTTGAGCCCTTAACTTCTGTGTATTGGCTCCATGGCAGAAGAGTGGTAAGGGTGGGCAATGGGGGTCAAGTGACTTGCCCAGGGTCACACAGCTGGGAAGTGTCTGAGGCCAGATTTGAACCTAGGACCTCCCATCTCTAGGTGAGGTAAGGGTTTTTAAAAAAAAAAAAGTCTTGCAGACTATTCATAATCCTCAGGCTTGTATGTCATTTTTACAGGCAAAAAAACTGACCAGATGGTGGGACACCGCTTTGCCCTTAATGCTTGAATGAACAGAATAGAAAATCATGGTGCGTTTATTGTTTATTAAGTCTAAAAGAATTCGATTCTTTAGAAGGATGCTCCCTCAGGTGCTTTCCTCAGAAAAGGTTTAGCTCTTCTCTATAACAGTCTTAGATCGATGGTCTGACAGATGTGCCTCCAGGGGTCGGTGGTCCGTCATCCTTCAGTATTGGAAGCAGTTAAAGGGTTCCAAGATCTGCTTTTGCAAAGGTATTTATTGTTGGTGTCATGAAAAATGTCCTGCGTAGGGTCCAAACAAAAGGGGACTTTTCCTGTTGATGGTGAGCTTTTCCAAGCATTCCAGCTTGCATGGAGGCTTGGCCTCCTACAAATTTGGGCCAATTCAACGAGCATCTGTTTAGGGACTGCTTTGCACTAGGCTCTGTGCTAGAAATACAAAGCAAATTCAGTGAGAACTCAGGGATGGGAAAAGGCCTTGGCTTGCTTTGCATTGGGAAAATTGAGAATTTAAAAAAAAAATGTCAGATATTGCACAGTTCTTGACATTCGACCGAATGGATCTCTTGGACCAGCTTAGACCAGTTTCCGGACCTTTTATGGAGAAGTGTGGAATTCTCTGGTTGGATTTGGGAGATCAAGGGAAGCAATTCATATTTAGAAAATGAGAGAGTCCCAGCACCAAAAGGTTCCACAATTCTATCCACTCCAGCCTCTCTACTAGAACAGAAATCTTTACAACCTCCAAGGGATCTTACGAGCCCTGTTTGAAGACCTTCTGCGGTGGGGGTCTTGCTGCTTCCAGAGGCAGCTCATGACACTTGAATACTTCTAATTGTTAGGAAATTTTGCCTTCGGTAGAACTGGAATGGAGCAGGTAGGTAGCACAGTGGATAGAATGCCAGTCTTGGAGGATCTGGGTTCAAATGTAGCCTCAGACACTTTCTAGCTCTGTGACCCTGAGGAAGTCACTTAACTTCAGTTGCCCAGCTCTTTTGCCTAGAAAGCTCTTTTGCCAATTCCAAGATAGAAGATGAGGGTTTTAAAAAACAAAACAGAACAAAACAAAAACAAGACAATTGAAATGTACCTCAGTGACTTTTATTCATTGCTTCTAGTTCTGAATCCTGAAGCCAAGAAAAGGAAGTTTAACCCTCCCTTAAATGAAGTTTAACCCCCCCCCCCTTCCAAAGAATAAGACTCTTAAAATACTTGGAGAAGGCCTTCTTGCTTTTTTCCATGCCTGCCTCCTTTCCTGAGGTCTTCTCTTTCCTAGGCCAAATACTCATTTTCTTTAAGCTGATCCTCGTGGCGTAGCTTCAAGCCTCCTCCATCACTTTGCTTGTTGTCCTCAGGATGTGTTCCAGCTTCTCTGCCGCTTTGGTTTTGGTACCAGACCTTGGAATCAGCAATTACTGCAGGTGTGTTTGAACAAGAATGGCGCAGTGTAACACTGACCTCCCTTGTTCTAGGCACTGCACTTCTGGGAATGGATTTTTAGGCAAAAAAAACAAAAAACAACACCCGAAACCCCAAAAAACAAAAACAAACCCTTCAGATATTTTTCTTATTAAATGTAGCTTAATCAGTATCTTTGCCATCATATATTTGTATGGTCATTTTTTTCAAATTTATGACAATGACTTTACATTTGTCTTCATTAAACATTGCCTTTTTTTTTTAAACCCTACCCTTAACTTCTGTGTATTGGCTCCTTGGTGGAAGAGTGGTAAGGGTGGGCAATGGGGGTCAAGTGACTTGCCCAGGGTCACACAGCTGGGAAGTGTCTGAGGTCAGATTTGAACCTAGGACCTCCCGTCTCTAGGCCTGACTCTCAATCCACTGAGCTACCCAGCTGCTCCAAACATTGCCTTTTTTGAGTAAGAATTGCACTATTATTCTAGATAATGTGGCACTGCTGGGGTAAGTTTGGATTTTAAATTTGAGGGTCTGCTTGGGAATCCTGGCTCTGTTTCTTGCTGCTGTGTTGTTAACTTGGGCAAATTATATAACCCTTATGGTCCTTCACCTGTAAAATGAAGGGATTTAGGGCAGCTGGGTGGCTCAGTGGATTGAGAGCCAGGCCTAGAGATGGGAGGTCCTAGGTTCAAATCTGGCCTCAGACACTTCCCAGCTGGGTGACCCTGGGCAAGTCACTTAACCCCCATTGTTTAGCCCTTACCACTCATCTGTCTTGAAACCAATATTGATTCTAAGATTGATTCTAATATTGATTCTAAAAGTAAGGGTTTAAAAAGAATATTTTTTAAAGAACCAATACATAGTACTGATTGTAAGATAGAAAGGAAGGGGTTGGTGTTTTTTTTAAAGAGCTCCTGTCAAGGTACATTAAAAAATTATTTGGGAGTAGTTAGGTGGCTGAGTGGAAGAGAACCAGAAGATGGGAGGTCCATCAAATTTGGGTTCAAATTTGGACAAGGGTCTTATAAACAAACATTATCTAGTTGTTCCTGTCAACTTAGAAATTTTAAAATTAAAAAGAGCTTACGGGGCAGTGGAAAAGCAAGTAGTAAACATGCCAGAGCTTAACTAACAGCCACTTGTATCCCAGAAGCTGGATAAAGACATTTGTTGGGGCTCAGTGGCTAGAGAGACACTTTCTGGTTGTGCCAACCTGGGAAAGAAACTTAACCTAGTCATCTGCCCCTTAACATCTTCTTCTGCCTTAGCATTAATCAGTAATTACTGATTCCAAGATAAAAGGGAAGGGCTTAAAAAAAGACATTTTTTGAGAACATGTATGATCAGAAGAGAATTCCCTTTTATATAGTATATTTATATAAGCTTATATAAATAGAGTGTATTTTATAATTATATAAACATATACTTTATTTTTAAAACATTATAAATTATTTGTTTATATAGTTTATATAAATATAGTATATGGTTTACCAGTTACTTTTGCCCCCAGCCCTGTGATTATATATAGTATTTTAATAATTGTATCATTCGATATTAATAACTCTATTGTTAACCCCACCCTCCCATTCTTTAGGCTGAAGCTCAGAGTTCAAGTCATCCTACCTGCAAGTTCACGTGGGTAGTAAGTGTGTGAGCCCAGACGTGAACCCAAGAGTCTTTTAAGGCCAGAGTCAAGATGCCATGTTGTGCTGGTTGTGTAAGAAGGCTGGGAGAGAAGCACGCTGGTGGTAGCTAAAAGAACCAAGAGAGGAAGGACTTCACTGAAGCCCCTTGGGTGGATCCTCTTTGGAGGATTCATAGGAAAACAGCTAAGAATGGCACAGGAAGCCACCGAGGGGTTGTGATTTGCATTGGTAGAGGAAGTACCTAAGCTAATGAAATCATAGATTTGTCAGGGCATTTGTTCAGATATATTTTTTTAAACCATTACCTTCCGTCTTAGAGTCAATGTTGTGTATTGGCTCCAAGGCAGAAAATGGTAAGGGTAGGTAAAGGGGGTTAAGTGACTTGCCCAGGGTCACACAGCTGGGAAGTGTCTGAGGCTAGATTTGAACCCAGGACCTCTCATCTCTAGGCCTGGCTCTCAATCCACTGAGCTACCCAGCTGCCCCCTTGTTCAGATATTTTTAACTATGTCCACAGAGGTTTTTGTGGGATAGGCATCTTTCAAAAAAGGGCATCCAGTGATTTTTATGTACTGTACATTTAAAGAGAGCAAAAACATTTTTCTTTACATTTAGATATATGTTTGTCATCTCATTTTCTCTACAGGCCTTCCTTTCTTTTCTTTGTTTTTCTTTTCTTCTTTTCTCCTTTATCTTCTGTTTTAGAACTGATGCTAAGTATTGGTTTGCAGGCAGAAGAGTGTTAAGGGTTAGGCAGTGGGATTAAATGATTTACCCAGGGTCACACAACTAGGAAGTATCTGATATAAGATTTGAACCCAGGACCTCCCATCTCTCAGTGAGGCTCTCTATCCACTGAGCCATGAAACTGGCTCCTTTCTCTTGTTTTTTTGTTTTGTTTTTTTTTTTTTTCCATCTAATCCTGTGAAATCTTTTATCTTATTTTAGCTTTAAGAAGACTGCATGAAAAAGGCTGGTCTGGTCACAATGCCTGGAAAATAGTAATTGGTTATCAAATAAATGTTTTATCTATTATCTGTCTGTCTATCTGTCTCTCCTCATTGCCTATTCAGGTTTCACCTTCTAAACTTTCACAACATTTTCTGGAAGATTAGTTGGTTGAATCTTATTTTGTATACAGGGAAACTGAGTTACAGGATGGTCAAGAATGTATTTTCAGGTCTCTCATAAAATCAGTGATTGAACCAGTTTGATGATGACCCTTCTTAAACCTCGATTTTTTTTTAATTTTTTTTAAACCCTTAACTTCTGTGTATTGGCTCCTAGGTGGAAGAGTGGTAAAGGTGGGCAATGGGGGTCAAGTGACTTGCCCAGGGTCACACAGCTGGGAAGTGTCTGAGGCTGGATTTGAACCTAGGACCTCCTGTCTCTAGGCCTGACTCTCAAACCTAGATTTTCAAAAGAGGAGATTCCTTTATTTGTGTGTATGTGTACTTGTCTTGTTGAGAAGCTATAAGTGTTGACCTATGGTATATCTATTAACATTTTTTTTAAACAATACTGTATATTGGCTCCAAGGCAGAAGAGTGGTAAAGGTAGGTAATTGGGGGTCAAGTGACTTGCCCAGACTTGAACCCAGGACCTCCCATCTTTAGGCCTGGCTCTCAATCCACTGAGCTACCCAGCTGCTCCCTGTATTAACATTTCTGAAAGTTAACATATTTATCATAGCAGCTCATATTTAATTGGCTTAAATGGAAGTATAGTATAATGGAATATTAGACTTGAAATAGGGGAGACCTGTGTTCAAATGACGCCTTCAATAATAATAGTGAAATTCTTTAGCCTTTCTGAGTCTCAGTTTGATAGAGTACCAGGATGGAAGTCAGGAAGATTCTTCTTCCTGTGTTCAAAGCTGGCCTCAGACACGTCCTAGCTGTGTGATCCTGAGCCAGTCACTTAACCCTCTTTGTCCCATTTTCCTCATCTGTAAAATGAGCTGGAGTAGGAAAGGGTAAGTCGCTCCAGTATCTTGGCCAAGAAAACCCCAAATAGGGTCATGAAGAGTTGAACACGACTGAAAAAATGATTGGACAACAATAAAAACGAGAATACTTCTCTCTTAAGGGTTCTTATGATGTTCAAATGTGATCATGTATCTTCTATGTAAATGTCAGATATTATTAAATCTATACGAATGTTAATCTGTAAACTTTTTTTTTTTTTTTTGGGAATTGAGTCATAGTTTTGTGAACCTGGCTAGTTACATGGAGTATTTATCTCCTGTGGTCTTTCTATCTATAGACTGTCTACTCTGGTATCATGTGGGCTAGAGAAATGGAAATCCAGTAGTTTATAGCCACAGCTTGTCTCTTTGCAAATCAGGAAATATGCCCTTTCATAGAAGATTTTTATTTATTAATGCTATACCGTTTAGAATTTGGGCAGAAGTTTTCATTTCTGCAGCCTTTTCACAAACTAACTAGGTCTGGAAATGTGAATCTTTATTGCTAAGATCACTAATGAGTTGGAGAGCTGGATGACATTTCAGAGATCACCTAGTCATAACCCCATAGGATTATAGTTTTAGAAATGGAAGAAGGGACCTTTGAGGATATCTATTCTAACTCTCTAATTTTACGGCTTAAAAAAAAGGTGAAATTTGGGTATGATTTCCTGAAGGCAGTGAGATTTGAATTAGGATCCCTTGACTCCCAAACCAAAACCTTTTCCTTATGTTGTGTTATTTTCAGGTTATCCATAAGGAATGATGTTCATGCCAAACTAATGAAGTTTGGCCCAACTCCCTGGGGGCTAAGATACCTTTACTTTTTCAGATCTTTCTCCATCCCATTGATTTAGTTGGTAAAATACAGTTTTCACAATTCAATTAATCTTGTGTTGCCCCTTATGCTCAGAATTTTTGATTTGGAAGGGACCTTGGAGATTTCTCTTTATAGAACCCATACCTGAAGAGTGCCTTCTGCCACATTGTGAGTGACAGCCAGCATGTGCTTGAGGACTGCTGGTGACATATAATCCACCACCTTTATAGGCAGCTCATTCCGGCATCCCATGGCCAGCCTTTGACTCCTAGACTTCATTCGTACTACCTGGGACTTTTCTTGGCGGTTGGTGAGTGGGACAGGAAAGGATAAAGAACTTAAAGGGTGATACACTTGCTGAACCCCATGTGGAACATTCTTGATGGAGTTTTCACTCTGCCATCAGCCGGCACATTGTGCAACAATTTAGGAAATCGTAGATTGCCCAAGAGCAGATTTTGAAAAGCAGGTCAGCCTGAAAGGAGGTTGTGGTGAAAGAATACTTTGTAGCATGGAGACAGGAGAAGATGAAGACTGATTAGAGCACTTTGCCAGTGCTTCCTACTTTCTTCCTTCTACATACCACTTTCTTTGGCTTTTTGGCTGAATTTAAGGCTAGCTGTATAAATTGCTGTTGTTTTCCAGTCATTTTCAGGGACCCCATTTGGGGCTTTCTTGGCAAAGATGCTGGAGTGGTTCGCCATTCCTTTCTCCGTTTTATTTTAAAGGTGAGGAAAGTAAGACAAAGAGGGTTAAGTGACTTGCTCGGGGTGGGTGACTGAGCCTGGATTTGAAGTCAGGTCTTTGCTGACTGCAAGCTTGGCGCTCTGTCCACTGTGCCACCTCAGCTATAGCCAAGTACATGTGCTTCCTGGGTTTCCAAGTGTGCCTCTCTTCCCAAACCTCCCAGCTCTCTTCCTGGCCCTGCCTACTTTCCCCACTTTTTTTATATACTAGAATAATTAGATAGAAGAGGAGGGGGACTTACTGCTCACTGGTATAGAAGGGCAGAGCTGGGAGTAGAGTCCGGTTCTCTCGATCTGAAGCTCACAGCCCTCATTTCCTACGCCAGCAGGCTGCCTGTCTTAGCCTAGTGGGTGAGGATATTGCCACAGCAACACAGTTGAGGAGGTTCCTAGGAGGATCCTGGGTGTCTGAGCAGCTTGATTCAGAACAGCAGTTTAGTAGATTATGCATCAATGAGTCTCTGATTTCATTGAGATCCGGATTCTCTTCCATTAACACAGATTGTAATCCCATCTACGTCTTCTCACCCTTGTTTTGTCCCTGTTTTCTCCCAGGGCTCCCAGAGGGCATCTATCCAGTATGGGAGAAGCCTTCCTTTAGGCTGTTTTGCATTTTGAGGGTATTAATAAAGCACCTAGGCTGTCTGTCTGTCATTCTTGTGGCATGTGCCTGACCCATTCTCCTTTTCCAAATATGCATTTTTCAATGTTTTATACCACTTTTGAGTATAAATCATTATTAGGATTATGCTGCAGTTTACTTGTGTCCACCATTTGTCTTTTTATTACTTTTTGGGTCCCGTGAAACTCTTAACACTGCTTGCCCCCAAATAAGAGGTGAATAAAAACAGTAACATTCATATTGTTCTCTCTACTTCCACGCTCTCCCCTCTCTGTTCCATTCTTCCAACTGTGTCATCCCCCTTCTCTAGAAGTACCTGTGGTTCTCTATTGTCTCCAGGATAAAAGACAAGTTTTCCTCTTTTGCTTTTTCCAATTTGGTTCCATTCTATCTTTCCAGAGATTTCATATTATCATTCCTCTCATAGTCTCTGAATTGGCTGACTTGCTATTTCCCATATGTAATATTCTGTCTGTCTCCAGACCTTTGTAAAGCATATCTGCATGCTTGAAATGCATTTTTCCATGAGTTCCTTCGTTTTACTTTATTTTATTTTATTTTATTTTTTAAACCCTTACTTTCTATCTTGGAGTCAATACTGTGTATTGGCTCCAAGGTAGAAGAGAGGTAAGGGCTAGGCAATGGGGGGGTCAAGTGACTTGCCCAGGGTCATACAGCTGGGAAGTATCTGAGGTCAGATTTGAACCTAGGACCTC
Organism: Gracilinanus agilis; assembly: GCF_016433145.1. Taxonomy (NCBI): domain Eukaryota; kingdom Metazoa; phylum Chordata; class Mammalia; order Didelphimorphia; family Didelphidae; genus Gracilinanus; species Gracilinanus agilis. The sequence goes on along the minus strand of NC_058131.1, from coordinate 400,118,325 downwards.
CTGTCTCTAGGCCTGGCTCTCAATCCACTGAGCTACCCAGCTGCCCCCATGAGTTCCTTTAAAAACAAAAAAAAAAAAACCCAACCCTTATCTCCTGTCTTGGAATCAAAACTGGGTACTGGTTCCAAGGCAGAAAGGCTAGGCAATGGGGGTTAAGTGACTTGCCCAGGGCCACACAGTTAGAAAGTGTCTGAGATCAGATTTGAACTCAGGTACTCTTGACTCCAGTCCAGGCATTCTGTCCACTGAGCCACCTAGTTGCTACTGATTTCCTTTAAAAAAGAAAAGAAGAATCTCCCAGCTCCCTTTAGGGCTTCACTCAAATGCAACCTCCTATATTCTCCATGAATCTTTCTAGTTGTTAGTGTCCCAAAATTATTTCATATTTATTTTGTATTGGCTTATCTGTGGTTTTCCCTATTTTGAGAATGTAACTTCTTTGAGGGTCAGAAGTGATTTTAGCTTGTTTTTGTATCTCTCATACTTAGTATAGTACCTGGTGCATATATTAGGTGCTTAATAAAGCCTTTTGGAATAAATGTCATCTGTAAAATGAAGAAGTTGGATTTGTTTATGACCTTTAAGGCCTATTTAGCTCCATCTGTAACCTAGAATTGTATTCCTTTATTCTAGTTAAATTTCCTTAGAAATTTGGTCAAGTCACAGCCAAACCCAGTGAGATGTCAGATGAATACGACCAGCAGAAACTGCATTGAATAATTATGGCACATGAAGCTTCTGAAGTCCGTTCTAATTTTCTTTTCATTTCTAGAGGAAGTGATTCTATTTCAGTTGATTAATAGAGTCACTTCCTCTAAAAATGAAAAGAAAATTCTCTTCTTTCTATCCATTTGTAAATTCTGTAGGGAGTCCATCCATCCCTCTTACAGCTAATGACTCTGCATTGAACCCGAAATGGTGGCTGTGAATCAGGTGGCGGCAGAATCTATTTGCAGAGCAGTGGAGACCTTTGAATAACAAGTGCCCCATGCGTGATGGTTGTAATTGGCTGCTGTAGATTCTGGACCGCTTGACTCAATAGTCTGACACAACAGGAGGCAAGCTCCTGGGCTGAGAGGATTTGATTCATCACCGCAAAACCTATTTTCAAGTGACAACCTGTTATCCTCCCACTGCTACCTGTGAATGCCAGCCCTGAGAGGAGAGCATGCTTCTGGTTCTCAGGGCTGTCTAGCTAGGAAGCATTGATTACAGAATAAATAGCTGAGAACCTGGCTAAGTGATCCAGGGGTGATTTGTTCTGAAGGGGGAGATAGACAGATAGTCCCACAGCTTATTCACTTTTTCACTTTCATAAATCATTTGACCTCTTCTTTCTTCTTTTGCTATGAATAAAATAAAAATCACTGTTTTACTGGCTTTTGTCTATTCACTAATTTAGTTAGAAAAATCACAGCCCCCCCATTCTCTTTCCTATTAATATATGTATATATAATGTGTATATTTATATTATGTTATATAATATATAAAATAATATATATGTGTGTATATTTTTATATACACACACAAATTTATGTGTAGTGGTACAAATGGCAGGGGAGGTAGAAATTGGAGAAGAGGAGCAAGAGAAAGAATCTGAACTATTGCTGGGTTTGTTTCTTGGCTCATGGAAATATCTAAATTGACCTCCATCTCCTGTGGCTCTAGTATGCCCCTTGATTGGGCATAGTTAGGAGGTAGAGGGGTCACTGTGGGGAGATAAGCATGTGTTCAAGAGCTGGTCCTATGGCAGGCATGATTCATTAAATTTTGGGTTGCCCTTTCCATGCTGTATTGGGATGATGGCTATGGTTGCCATCTTTTCAAATCAAATACTCTGTTGTTGTTGAAAGCTCTTACCTTCTTTCTTATCAGTATTGGTCCTAAGGCAGAAGAGTGGTAATAAGGGCTATGCAATGGGGGTTTGGTGACTTGTCCAGGATCACCCAGCTAGAAAGTATCTGAGGCCAGATTTTGAACTCTCCTCCCTGGACATAGTTCTCAATTCACTGAGCCATCTACCTGCCCCCTACTCATTTGTTTTATAAGTTTCTTTGAAGCTAAAAGACATTTTCCTATCTGTTGTCTTGGGTCCTGTAATTTCTCTAAGGAGGAGTAGTGTGAACTGAGTTGTGCACATGGCCCTGCACTCCCCCCTGTCATCTCCATGTTATTTTGGTATTCCCAATGGCATGTGCCTGAGCCAAGGGGGAGAGCCAAGAGCTCGATCTGGAAGTTGGATGCTCCTTTCGTAAAGGGAGTTAAAAAATAAAGAAAGAATCCTTCCCCATCCCAGAGCGTGAGGTGATTGGCTGGGCAGCCACTGCAGCATTTTCTTTCCTTTTTAGAGCTGTTACCAAGGAGATGAATTGCCTTCCACAGCCAATGTGATTAGAAATTTGACGGCTGCCCCCCTCATGTTTGAAGAGCATGCTCATGCCAGATTGCTTTCTTTGCTAGGGATGAGAGTAAAAGCTTTACATTGAGCTCTTTTCATTGGAGGTGGCACAGCCCACAGGCTTCAGCAGAGCCTTCCTTTCATAGAGGGGACAGGGACTGGACCTGTGATTTCATTGGGAGAAGGAACTGTTTAGTGAGGAAACTTTGTACCACTTTCCTCTGCTCTTTCAGCCTTGAAGAATTGCCTCCAAATAATGAGAACTGAAATGAGACTTGCCTGGGGTCAGACAACCAGAATTTGTCAGAGATTTTGGACTTGAATGTGGGTTTTCCTGACTTTGAAGACTGCTCTCTTTCTTCCATGAAACCATTCTCTTGTTACTATCTCATAAATCATTTAAAAAAAAAATAAACACTGTACAAACCTCTGCTATCTTCTTATTTCCACAATTTTTTTTTGTTCTTAATAAGTGCCATTGGATGGAGCAGTCATGTAGGCAAGAGAGGGCTGCTTTCCGAGGTGGAAAGAAGTGGAAATAGATTCTTAAATTCGTAGTGTCTGCCCATTACCGCCTGTGTGCCCTTTGGCACATACCACTTATCCCTTCCTGGCCTCTGTTTTCTCATCTTGGACTCGTGGGCTTCTAAAACTCCTTCTACCTCTAAAATTCAGAGCTGTACCTCCTAAGTGCCCTGAGATAGGGTGGTTGGAGTTCATAGAATCACAGATTTTGAGTCGAGACCTTAGAACCTATTGAACTCCATCTTCTCATTTTACAGGTGAGGATACTGAGGTTGAAACATTTGTGACTTGTCCAGGGTCATGTGGCTAAGTGGGTGAGGTAGAGTTTGAACTTTCTCACTGGAGAACTTAGTTGAGAGAGGGAAGATCAGATCAGTGGTAGCTTCTCAGGTATGTGTATGTAAAGAAATTAAAATGTTTATTTTTAAATTAAAAAAAAAAAACCTCTTACCTTTCTTCTTAGAATCAATACTTTGTCTTGGTTGCAAGGCAGAAGAGCAGTAAAGGGCGTAGACAGTGAGGATTAATTGATTTGCCCAGGGATCACACAGTTGAGAAATATTTGAGGCCAGATTGGAACCCGGCACCTCCCATCTCTAGGCCTGGTGCTCTATCCACTGAGCCCTCAACTCTGTGTGTATATAAGTATGTAGGTAAATAAATCCAGAGGGACAGCTAGTAAGTAGAGTGCCAGACCTGAAGATTCGTCTTCCTGAGTTCAGATCTGGCCTCAGACATTTAGCAACTGGAGAAAACACTTAACTCTATTTTCCTCAGTTTCCTCATCTATAAAGTGAGCTGGAGAAGGAAATGACAAATTACTCCAGGATCTTTGCCCAAAATGCCTCCCTCAAATAGAGTCACAAAAAGTTGGACCTGACTGAAATAACTGAACAAAAGCAATAAACAAATCTAGAAGAAGCCCCACATAAAGGAATATTCGTGAGAATTCCCTTTAATCCTAACAGTCATATGTGAGGATGGAGCTGTCAAGCGAAATGCAATAGTGATGATGATGATGATGATGATGATGATGATGATGTCTCCCATTTATCTTATGTTTTTGAACTTCAATCCTATAAGTATTTCCTAAGTTATCTGCTATGTTCAGGGCATAGGAATTACCAAGAGAAAAATGAAAAAGATCTTTGCCCTTTAGGTACTTGCTACATACATAGCCTGAGGGAGTAAACAGGCCAAATATAAACTTTTATTTTGTTGAGCTAGTCCAGGAGGAGAAATGCTTGATTTAATGATTTAGCCTCACCCTTTCCCCTGATTAGAATCTCCCGTCTCTGTTTGCCAGGAATGGTTTAAGGGACTAAGTGGTTGAGTCTTCGTTGGGATACATATATGTGATTTATTGAATTTGTCCCAGAAGACCCTGTCCTCAGCTGTTGCCAGTAGAAACCTTTCAAACATAGAACTGCCTTAGACTCAACACTGGTTACGTAGCAACAACATTCGTGTGTGTGTGTGTGTGTGTGTGTGTGTGTGTGTAAAATAAGCCAGAATCAAATCTTTCTATGGAGTGTACAATGCAGCCTTCTTCATTTTATGGACTTACTGTCTGGTGAGGAAACCAAGAAAGGAGGGTTAAGATTCCCTTGCCACCATTAACGGTTTCCATTTTTTAAAGACCATTATCAATAGAGGGTTGGGATGAAGACCGATGACCTGAGGGCTCAAAGTCTGCTCTCATACTGTCTGATTGCAGGCACTCCCCATTGGGGAAGTAAGGGCTGGGCTTCACTTAATAGCAGTCATCTGTTAATGGGTTAGAAATGTCCAAACTGCAGTAAATGACTCCACTTCACACTTGGGTAGAAATCACCAATAAGAAGATTTCTCAATAACAAAGTTTGTTGGATCAGAAACACTGACAAGCTAGCCCTGCTGTCGACTATTAGGAAATGCCTCCCTGAATCCTGATCATTATTGTTGTAGAAGTTCTTTTGAACCAATCCAAGGAATATGTTTTTGGTTTGGTCTTGTCCGTGTAGCTGCCTAAAGAATATTGACTTTTCTCGATACATAATTCAGTTGTTACAGCATTCTGAGAGGCCAGAACTGAATGATATGGAAAAATTATAGATTATCTTCTCCTGGCTGTCATTCATTTAACCAGTGTTTTTTGGGTACGTGGATGAGTGGAAAAAGACAATTAGTGGGGGCAGCTGGGTAGTTCAGTGGATTGAGAGCCAGGCCTAGAGACGGGAGGTCCTAGGTTCAAATCTGGCCTCAGACACTTCCCAGCTGTGTGACCCTGGGCAAGTCACTTGACCCCCCATTGCCTACCCTTACCACTCTTCTAACTAGGAGCCAATACACAGAAGTTAAGGGTTTTAAAATAAAAAAATTTTTTTAAATTAAAAAAAAAAGGAAAAGACAATTAGTGGCCAATGTGGTAGGCTCAAGGGATGACTGATGGATAGATAGCCTGTGTTTCATAGATTTGCTCAGTTTCATGAGAAAACAATGGCAGTCTCCAGTGCTGGATGGATCCACTTGTTTTTCTTGGCCCCAGAGAATCTAACTAGAGCAATGGGTGAAAATCACAGAAGGCAGACTATGAAAGGAAAAACATGGGGTAGGGACTGGGCATAGGGAACCCCCAGGTGAGGAAACTCTCTCTACAGTGCAGGTAGGTAGCCTAGGATAGCGGTGTCAAGTTCCAGTAGAAACTGGGTTCACCAAACTGTCAACATCTTTTTACTTTGATAAATATTTCCTAATTACAGTTTAATCCGGTTCAGGCTTTACAGAGTGTTTGAAGCTTCTGACCTGTAAGATTCCTAACTGAATTACTCTCCTAGTCAATAAGTATGAGGCGGGACCCCAGACCCTCTTCTTCCTCTCCACCACACCACCTTACCTGTCATATTAGGAGAACACTTCTTATAGTTAGAGCTGCTCATGGGCAGAATAGGCTGTTTGCTTTGGAAGGTGGTGGGATCATTCTCTCTAACGCTATTCAAGTAGAGGATGGATTATAAAGGAGTTTTTTTTTTTTGAGGTTCATATAAGGGAGATTCATCTCTTACCTGTATTCTTCTAATAGCCTTTTAGTTCAGTGGTCTCCCTAGAGCAGTGATTCTGAAAGTGGGCGCCACCGCCCCCTGGTGGGTGCTGCCGTGATCCAGGGAGGCGGTGATGGCCACAGGTGCATGTATCTTTCCTATTAATTGCTATTAAATTTTTAAAAAAAAATTAATTTTCAGGGGACTAAGTAATATTTTTTCTGGAAAGGGGGTGGTATGCCAAAAAAGTTTGGGAAGCACTGCTCTAGAGGGAGTTTTGGCTTCCTGGGGGATTGGTGGTATGATCTCAAGAGGTATTTGATCTTCTATTTGGAGAATGGGGAGAGAGATAGATCATATTCTACTCTTCCTGAGATAGCTGAGCTAATCATGGGGTCTGTCTCTCAACCTTGCTTTTTCTCATTATAGCCTCACACTTCTGTCTTCCACCCCTTCCACCACCTAAGGGCGGTGGTCTCCCTTAGGTTACTTATAACTAAGTCAGGTACCTACAGGAGCTGCTGTCCAGGTAAACTCTGGGAAAACTCTTCTGTCATCTTATAGTTTCAGTAGATGCCCCCTCAAAAAGGGCTCTGCTCTTTAAGGCAAGGTGAATAAATTAAAATTAAAAATTTTCTGGCCTCAGACACTTCCTAGCTGTGTGACCTTCATAACCACGACTTTCTTTTTTTTTTTTTTTTTTTCATTTTTGGGTGGAACCATTTCCATGCCTATTGGGATTAGCCTTGCAGAATACATTATATTATCTCCCCCCAATATCCCTCTCCTTCTTTTGATCTTCCTTTTAATTTAATAATTAATCATTATAATAATAGCTAGCATTTTTTATAGCATTTACTATGTGCCAGGTGCTGTAGTGTTGAGGATGCCACAATCCAGGTTCATAAATCTCAGTCATCTTTAACATCATTCTTACTCTATAAATCTAAGCAGTTGTTCTACTTATTTTTTTCTGTTTTCACAACACATTATTCATAATGATGGTCCTTTTCCTCTAAACACATGACCGTCACTATTGCAGTGACCTCAGTGAATCTCCCCCCCCTGCTTTGAGTCTCTTTTCTACTCCAGTGAATCTTCCACACAAATGCTAATTAAAGTAATTTATTGAAGCTGGGATCTGACCTTGCTCCTTCCCTGTTCAGAAAGGTCTGATGGTTCCCTGTTGTCCCTCTGAACAGCTATAAACTCCTATTTAGCATTTAAAGCCCTTCACTACTCAAGTCCCAGTCTACCTCTCCACACTGGTGATATGTTACTTTCTTTTGTGGGTTATTATTAGTTAAGACTTTTCTTTACCTACATCTCCCACCCTCAAGGCACCTCAGCCACACTGTCCTTACTGTGTCTCATACTCACAGAAAAATAGAACTGAGATATCTACTAATAGAATAATTCATTTATCAGCTCTAAGACAAACGAGTAGCAAGGGCTAGGGCATTCTGTGCTGAATGACTTGCCCAGGATCACACAGCTAGGCAACTAGGCAGTGTTGAGGCCAAATTTGAGCCTGGGTTTCTTGACATCAAGGCCTGGTATTTTATCCATTTTGCCACCTAACTTTCTTCATGTATATGACTGATGAGTATGTATATACATATACACACACATACATACACATACACATATATAAATGTATCAATCATAATTTTAAAAGATAATATACAATGTATATATTATTTTAAATATATATTACATATAATTATATCAAAATCATTTTATATTAGGGATGCATGCTCAGAATTTTTTTTATTGATCAGAAAAGTTTAGAAACTACTGTCCTGATTGGTCTGCTTTCTATAAGTTTTTTCCTCTAGTATATCTTCTACACTGCTGCCAGAGCAATATTCCTAAAGCACGGATTGGGCAGTGAGGTGGCCAGTGGGTAGAATACCAGGCCTGGAGTCAGTAAGACCCAACTGAGACCTGAGTGGCAAACTCATCCAGTATCTTTGCCAAGAAAACCCCAAGTGGGAAGAGTCAGACATAATTGAAAAGACTGAAAAAACAAAAGCATAGATGAAACCATATTCCCACTCCCCTGCTCAGAAAGCTCCAGTGGCTCCCTATTGCCTCTAAATCAGTCTGGCTCCAACCTCTTTTCCCAGCCATATTCTGTTTTACTCTCGTGATACACTGTATGGTTTAGCCAGATTGGTTTCCTTGCTCTTTCTTTCAGATGATATGCCATTTCTGCTATCTCAAAGCATGGAATTCACTGTCTCTTCTTTTCTGCCTCTTAAAATCCCTCCTAAGGGATTCCTCCAAAAGGCAGCTTTAGTGCCTTCATGAGACTTTTCTTTACCTACATCTCCCACTGGTTTGTCTTTTCCTTCTCCAGCTCATTTTACATATGAGGAAAAACTAAGACCAACAGGGTGAAACGACTTGGCCAGGGTCACCCATTTAGGAAGTGTGAGTCCAGATTTGAGCTCGGGTTTTCTTGACTCCAGGCCTGGCATTCTATCCGTTAGCCACCTACCTGCTTATAGAAAGCAGCACTGGGGAGCTCTTCACAGCTTAAGTTCACACAGAAGATTAATTCAGACAAGGATTAACCTCAAACACTAGGGCTCAGTGGAGCAATCTTTGGGGCTAGACAAACTGGGGAAGAAGTGCTCCATCCACTGCACCACCTGGGCAGGGCTTAGGACCATCACAGGAACCTAGACTGAGAACTAAAAAGGTCTCAGGCTGTGCATCAAGCAAACTTCATTTTCCATTGAGAAAATGGACTAGAGCCCAGGAAGGTTCCTGCACGACCTGTCCAAAGTCACAAAGGGGGTAATAAATGATTGATTAGGTGGCAGGAGAGGTCCCTCCTAGCTTCACATCTGTGACCCCCTGTTACCTTGGGCAAGGTCCTGTACCTTAGGCATTGTGAGGGAGCCCGGGAGATAAGACCTGGTTCTTTGTCCTTAGAGATCGCAGGACTAAGTGTTGGAAAGGGATTTATTTAGAGATCATCCAGAATTCTTTTGGGTCCTGGGCCTGAAACCTTTGGACCCCCTTCTCAGAAGAATATTTGTTGCCTACCTTCATAACGGATACTGAATTTCAGTTAGAGGTCAGTGAAAATAAAGCTTTCATTATTTTCCCATCCAAATTCATGGACTCCTTAAAATCAGTGCTCTCTAGACCCCACGTGAAGAATCCCTGATCTAGACCAACCCCCTCTCTTTTCAGAGGAGGAAACTGAGGCATAAGGGAGGGAAAGATCTTGCTTTAAGGTCACCCAGGGATTTAAGTAGCTGAACTACCAAACCAATTTTCTGAAGTATAACTCTAACAGTGACTGGATAAGCTCCAGCGGCTCCCTGTTACCTTTAGATTTAAATATAATTTCCTTCAGCATTTAGAGCACTTTGAAGCCTGGCCCTCGTCCACCACCTTTCCATTTTCATTGCACCCAAACAGCAGAGCTGCTGGACTGAATCTGATATTTCTCCCATGGATGCTGCCTGTACCGGCTCTCCCTAATGCTGGGACCGTGCAGTTCTTCTCCACCTTCGACTCTCAGAATTCCTGGCTCATTTTCTACATTTCTCCTGATGTCTCCCCTACCCTCCCATTACCTTGTAGGTATATGCATACTTAGAAAACCTGCGCGCGCGTGTGTGTGTGTGTGTGTGTGTGTGTGTGTGTATTAGGCACTCATATATATTGTAAGTACCTGTATATATTGTAGACGCACATATATTAGGTGCTGATATATGTCAGGTACCCACTCATATATTTTGTAGATACCTATATATGGTGCCCATATATATTGTAGGTACATATTTACACGGCAGGTACACACATTTATAGTAGGTACCTATATATATGTATATATATACACCTATATATATTATATGTACCTATATATGATGTTTCTAGATATTGTTGGTATCTGAATATATTGTAGGCACGCACACACATATATCAGGTACCTATATATATGTATATACACATACACTATAGGTGCCTATATATGGTGTTTCTAGATATTGTTGGTATCTGTATAAATTGTAGGTACACACATATATATCTAGATATATCTCAGGTACCCATATATATTGTAGGTACACATATATACAGTGGGTACACATATTTATAGTAGGTAACTATATACATCAATACATCAGGTACCTATATATACTGTAGATGCCTATATATGGTCTTTTTATACATTGTTGGTATCTGTATATATTGTAGGTATATCTATCTATCCATCTATATCTCAGATACCCATATATAGAGTAGGTACACACATTTATAGTAGGTATCTATATCTATATCAGGCACCTATACATACTGTAGGTACCTATATAGTGTTTTTATGCATTGTTGGTATCTGTATATATTGTAGGTATATCTATCTATCCATCTATATCTCAGATACCCATATATATTGTAGGTACACACACACACACACACACACATAGTAGGTACACACACACATAAAAATCAAGTACCTATATATTTTGTAGGCGCCTGTATATTGCAGGTATCTCTCTATAGTAGTTATCTCTATACTGTAGGTACCTATATATTTTAGTGCACACACACATATATTAGCTATCTCTATATTGTGTATCTATATATATTGTAGGTACAATGGTAGGCACACATATTTTAGTACCTATCAGTTACCTATATATGTTGTAGGTACCTGTATAGTAGGTACACACATATATGGCACACACACATATATATATAGTAGGTACCTATATTGTAAGTACCTTACCATATATATATATATATACTGTAGGTATACACACATATATATTGTAGGTACCTCTCTCTCTCTGACTATATATAGTAGGTACACACACACACACACACACACATATTCTTGAATGAGATACTGGCAAAGCACTTCACAGTGCCTAGCACAAAGCAGGCACTTAATAAATGCTCGCCTTCCTCCCCAGTTGTCCTTGACGTTAGGGAATAGTTTAACCTTGTCTTCTAGTGCCTAGCCCTGGATGCTTTGTAGATGCTCAATAAATGCTTGTTGATTGATTATGCTAGGATGGGGGAAAAGGAAATGGCTATCCCTGGCCACCGGGAGCTTGCATTCTGCTTGGCTGACGCTTGTAGGCAGATAAATAAGAACAGGGTTCAGGACTGAAGCAAAGGAAAGTGTCGTAGGAAAATTTGGAGCAGGGAGAGAACACTCTGAACTGACAGGATCAGAGAAGTCTATGTGTGGAAGGTTTGGCTCCTGAACAGAGGCTTTTAGAAGAAGGTTTTGTTAGGGAGGAATGAGGAGTAAGTGAATTCTGACTATGGAGGTTGGCCTGTATACATGCATGGAGGTGGGAGCACCTTGTAGTTCATTTTGGCTAGAACATGGTGTGCTTGGAGAGGAGGAATGTAAGCTACAGCTGGAGAGGTGGGTTGGAGACAAATTGCAGAGGCCTTTAAATACAAGGCTGGAGAGCTTCCTTTTTATTGCATAGGCATTCAGGAGTCCCTGAAGAGTTTTGGGCACTGAAGTGATATGGTCTGACCAGTGCCTCAATGGTAATTTTTGTTTTGTTTTCATCCTTACCTTCTGTCATAGAATCAATACTGTATGTTGGTTCCAAGGCAGAAGAGTGGCAAGGGCTGGGCAATGAGGTTTAAGTGACTTGTCCAGGGTCAGTCACATAGCTAGGAAGTGTCTGAGTCTAGTTTTGAACCCAGGTCCTCCTGACTCCAGGCTTGGCTCTCTGTCCCCCTAGCTGCCCCCAGTGACAAGTCTTTGAAGGATAGGAGAAATAGGCAAGAGGCTGTTGTAGTAGTACAGGTGAGGGCTAAATTAGACCTAGACTAGGGTGAAGTTGGTGCCTAGACAGAAGGGTTTGATCTTTGGTAGTTGACTGGTTGCATATAGGAAACTGAATGATTCATTATTTGGGAGGTCAATGGAAAAATAAGAAAGTTGGGAGAAAGGGCCAGATTTAAGGGAAAAGAGGATCCATTTGGATTTGGATATTTTAAGTTTGAGGACATCCAAGTAACCGAAACCTTGAAATATAAAGGCATCCTCAGCAGATTCAAGACTATCTGTAAACAGCACAGTTTATGTAAATATGTGTGAATCATCTGAAAATACTATTGTTGCTCACTTTGCTATTTTTCATCATGTGGATTTGGCCTCTTAGGAGGCTGTTTCACCCCCTTCCCTCCCTCCCTCCCTCCTTGTGGAAGGAAGCAAGAACCTCCACTGAGATTTATTGTTTATGTCTTGGAGGATTGTTTTTTTTTTTTTAATTGGTTCTGCCCCAGGGGAAGCCGATTGTTCTTCCTCTCTTCCCCAGAACTCTTGACCACAAGAGCACCCCTGACCCCCCCACCCCCTGGCCGCCTTGGTCCGTGGTTGGAATATGGTGAGGGTTACTACATCCCTCGGCTCGTCAGCTCCGAGCTTCCTGATAGGCTCAGGAAAAAAAAATTCCCAAGTCTTATTTTTAGCACTTTTCTTCCTTGTGGGGAGGGGATGGGGCTGAGAAGGAAACCAAGTTGAGAACAATGTCCTTGCTCGACGGAACGAGCCCATCTGTCTGCCATAGTCTCACCAGCAGCCTCGCGCTTACTTCTTCCAGAAGCTCTCTTCCCATTTTTGCTGGAGCCAAAATTCTCCAGGAGGGGAGAGGACAAATGTTTTAGTGCCTCACGGCAGAGTGGGGCAGCCCACGTTGACAGTGGCTGCTTTGTTTGCCCAGAGAAGGTCTGAGTGAGTGGGTGATGTAGGCTAAGCCCAGGGAGGCCAGCTTGGATGTCATCCGTGCAACATTCAAGCCTCTGATTCTGACTGTCCAGTACTTTCCCATCAGAGGGTCACTGGATCGATGGAGTCATTGATTTTTTTTTTTTCCACACACTGCCTCTGCCCGCTTTTTACTCCTTTCAGAAATAGCCTGAACCAAGCTGACAGCCTGAGGATGTGAGGTGAACCGATATCCTGCCTGACCTAGCCTTCACCTCTCTGTGATGCTGCTCTGGATGGGAGACGCCGCCTCATGCCAGGCTGGCCCTTTCCTAGGGCTCACCTTTATCTGGTTTCTCACTGCAGTTCTGCTACATCTTTTTTTTTTTTTTTTAACCTTTAGGATTTAAACAAATTTTTTTTTCTAAAGTTCAATTTATTTGAGAACAAGAAAAATAATTACATTTATTGACCTACGGTGAACCTTAGTTTTAAAAATGCAATAGTTGGGGTTAGCTGGGTGGCTCAGTGGATTGAGAGCCAGACTTAGAGATGAGAGATCCAAGGTTCAAATGTGGCCTCAGCCACTTCCTAGCTGGGTGACCCTGGACATTGCCTACTGTCTTGGAACCAATACACAGTATTGATTTTAAGAAGGAAAGTAAGGGTTAAAAGAAACAAATAAATAAAAATGCAATAGTACCTCCCCCTTCCCCTTTTGCTTCAATTATTTGTACACCATTTGGCATGGAGCTCACAAGATTTTGACACATTACATTTAGGATTCTTTAAGAGTAGGCCCTAAGATTCCTGCTAGGACCTCCCTTATGGACAAATTCTAGAATGGAGAAGATCCTGTATTTATGGAGACTTGCTGAATGATCCCAGGAAAGCCCAAATTTACTGTTAATTGTACAGACTTTTTACACATCCTGTATTAGGAATTGTTTATTTATCAAACCCCAAATCCACTTTAGCCCCTGCTTGGGTGCATGTGGGTGCATGCCCAGTCAGTATATAATCACAATATAATCCTTTCTTGGACTAAACTTTGATTATTTATAAAATAAATCAGTAATGAGCTTAAAATTTATAGGGTTCTCAGAGATAATAAAAAAGGGGAAAGGACCCACTTGTACAAAGAATTGGAAATTGAGGGGATGCCCATCCATTGGGGAATGGCTGAATAAATTGTGGTACATGTTGTTGATGGAATACTATTGTGCTATAAGGAATGATAAGTAAGGCAATTAAAAAAAAAGCTGGAATCATCTTTGGGAACTGATGCAGAACAAAATAAGCAGAACTGGAGAACAGTGTACACAGTAACAGTAATACTGGGCAATGATTATCTGTAAAAACTTGACTTTTCACCGGTGCAATGCTCTAGTCTAGAACAATCCTGAAAGACGTATGAAGAGGACTGCTATTGATCTCCAGAGAAAGAACTGTTGGAGTCATCTTAAATATCAGTGCATCTTTGGTTTTATTTTGGAGTTATGATCATGTATGACTTTGCTGTTACAACAATGACCAATACTGGAAATGGATTTTGCGTGAAAATAAAAATTAAATTAAACAAAGAAGAAGTTTGTAGGGTTCTTGCAAAGTATTTTAATATTTCTCTTTATCCTTGGCAACCTGTTGAAGATATGGTAGGCAGACTTTAAGATAGTTGCCGAGAGGCTGAGTGACTTGTCTAACATCAGCTAGATCTTTGATGAGGCACTACTTTCTGGAACCCTAACCTGGTGATCTTTTGATTAATTCAATCTGTGGTGTAGGGCTGTGATTCGATTCAAGGACTTTAAAAATGGTCTACTATTGACTTAGGCACTGTGTTAGGCATTAGATTATAAAGACAAAGCTTGTCTCTGTTCCCAATGGATATATAATTCTATTGATTGAAGATAAATCTTAGTGAGGGCAGAAAGTAAAAAATGTATCATATGGTTTAGAATTTATAGTATGGTATAATTTAGACATTATTGGTAAAAAGGAGTTGTACTAGAGCGGTGGCAGGAGTGAGATTGAACCTCCACAGAGGCTAAAACAGGTAGTCAAAATGTTATATAAACTGGTAGCTACAAAATGTAGGTGGTGCCATGGATAGATTGTGGGACCTACAATCAGGAAGATCCATCTTCTTGAGTGTAAATCCTGCCTCTGGCATTTACTAGCTGTGTGACTTTGGGCAAGTCACCTCACCCTGTTTGCCTCAGTTTCCTCATCTGTAAAATGAGCTGGAGAAGGAAATGGCAAACCACTCCAGTATCTTTGCCAAGAAAACTCCAAATGAGGTCATGAAGAGTATGGCGTGACTAAAAGACAACTGAACAACAATAAAATGTTTAGATTTCCCACAGGATTTACCAGGTACCTTGAAAATACTTAATGCACTGAAAGTAGCCCTAAGTCTTTTTAAAAAGTTTTGTGGTTATCAGGTTGAATGAGATGGACAAGAATGCACAGGATGAAAAGGTGTAATGGGGTTGTGAACTTTATCAGTGGAAGGAGTATCCACATAGATGAGTTCATTGATTCATTCTAATTGTGTTTGTCCTGTGAGGTGCAATTTGGGAAAGTTTATTTACCGCTTTGACAGCAGAACCCCACAACTTCCTCTCAAGCAAACTAACCGAGGAGTTCTCACTACCTCTACCAGAACTGAAAATTGAAAATGCATTTATTATGCTGATGAGGCACTTTCTAAAGCTTTTGTACCCTTGTACTTTTCTAGATGTGTGACTCAGCTTGTCAGATTAACTTCTCTTTCTGAGATAAGGGAGCAGGTGCCCTGCTATCTTTCTTTATAAGTTTTGACTCTTCATCAGACATTTAAAACTTGCTTCTGAAAGGAATTAAATATAATTGAATTAAATGACAAAAGTGTGAATTCTGGCAATTAGCAGAGTCTTGCAAGATAAGCATTTGAGAGATGTCTTTCTGCTCTATGAGTATGGACATTTAATAAAATCCCCTGAGATAAGAGAGTATGTAGGACTTCAGACTTTTCAGAAAGACAGGAATGATATAGTGCAAGGAATCACCATTTACCAAGTCTCCTTTTCTTCCTCTTTACCCTTTTTCAATTAAATCATTCTTCTTGACTATTTTTATGTCCGAGGAACCCTTTTTGTTATCCAGAAATGTCGTGGATCCCTACATGAAAAAATTATATCACCAATATATGTTTATATATATTTATACATACATATAGGCACATACGTGTGTGTGTGTGTGTGTGTGTGTGTGTGTGTGTAGCAGCTAGGTGCTACAGTGCATAGAATTCTGGGTCTGGAGTCAGGAAGATGCATGTTCCTGAGTTCAGATGTGGCCCCAGAGACTTACTAGTGACTGTGTGACCTTGGGCAGGTCATTTAACATTATTTGCTTCAGTTTCCTCATCTGTCAAATGAAATGGAGAAGGAAATGGCAAACCGCTCCTCTATCTCTGCCAGGAACATCCCAAATGGGGTCACATAGAGTCAAAAATGACTGAATAGCATCTCTCTCTCTCCCTCTCCATCTCTCTTTTTCTTCCTCTCTTTTTCTCTCTCACCTCTCTCTCTCTCTCTCTTTTTCTCATTCTGTCTCTCTCCCTCCCTCCTCTCTCTCTTTCTCTCTCTTTGTCTCTCTCTGTCTCACTCTCTCTGTCTCTGTCTCTCTCCCTCCCTCCTCTCTCTCCCTCCCTCCTCTCTCTCTCCTTTTCTCTTCTTCCCTCCCCCCCCCCTCTCTCTCTGTTTCTCTGTCTCCTCTCATTTTGAAGAGCGGGGTTGTGTTGCACTAGCAGTTGAGGTCAGTCAAGAAAGGCTTTGTGTGTAGGAGCTGAGTTTTGAAGGATATTAGGGATTTTGGAGACATAGAGATAAGAGGGGAAAAAGTATATTCCAGGCATGGGGTATTATGTGTAATACATGTTATATAGTCCATGAAAAGTATATTTATTTATTATGCTGCATCATTTAAAGAGATAAATTACTTAGAATAATTGTTCAGTGCTTGGCCCTTTCCCTGGGGTAGGAACCACTGTTTTAGACTTTGCTTCAGAGACTCATTCTTATGGGAAGCCTGAGGACATGCCAGACAGAGAAGTCAAGGGAGTATTCAACTTTATGTCCTAATCTGGGGAACATGCAGTTACGAGGCTGACTTGGAATTGGACCATCCTTTCAAAGGGGGAGTCGAGACAAGGTAATATGGGCCTAGATGACTTCTCAGTGTCTGCTTCCCATGGAGGGCCAGGGGGAGTAGAGAAGGAAGAGATCACAGAAGGAGAGGTTCCTGGCTTTAATGGAAGGGAGAACATTGTCAATTTGTTATTTGGAGAAGGTCCCAGAAATTGCAGTACAGTCTCTTTGACATTTGCCCAGCAGAGTTACTCTGTACCATAATGTAATCCTGAAGATAACTGGTGTGAGTTTTGAAGAGAACCTTGTGTTATAGAGTTATTGGGCAAAGGACAGTGACTTCAGCCAGCGGGTCATATATAGCTTCATCACATTTTCATGAGCATGCCTTGTGTTGTAGATTTTAAAATTAATATTCAGTATCTCCAAAGTATAATAATTCTGGGAGATGAAGTCTAAAGGATACAAAATTTCCACTTACACAGTGTGTACTTGTGTTCTGTACAGTTTGGGGCTAGTAATTTGTGGGGAATATTGGGTAAAATTTGTCTGTTCTAAATCTGCTCAATTTTAGAGAAAAAAATATCAAACTGTCCTGGAAATTGGACGAAGATGATACAGTAGTGGGCATATTTGATACAGGGACCTTGGAAGCATTTTCTAGTAAATGTTGATACCAGTACCAATAATTTCACAAAGGAGATCTTTTAATGATCATCGAATTGAATTTTTGTTGAAAGTGACTCATTATTTCCATCTCTACCAAATGGGATGCCGGGTTGAAGTATATTTTTTAGTTCACCTTAGCATCAAAATAATGGGGGAGAAGCCTTGAGTGCCAGCGTAGGACAGACGGTGATCGAGGCAGAAGCTTGGCTAAGAACCCTGTTGCTGTTGGTAATCGCTTCACACGCTCATCGGGCTGATTGGGGCCACTCTAGGCAGGTTTCAGAGGAAGGGGTCAGGGTCATTCTTTAGGTAGGTGGCCATTTCCACTGCAGTTGAGTAGGGATTATTGAAGGAAGGGTGTGGAAAGGGTAGGAGTGAAAGTTTCAGCCAAGTCTCTGAACTCTGTCAAGAATTGGAAAAACTGGAGAGATTTCCAGTAATCTGAAACCCCTTGCTCCTTCCGGCTTTATTTACCATGAAGTTGGACGACAAGTAGGGTTTAGGTTTGTTGACTTTGGCCGAGTTGTTCACCTAGATGAATCATCCCTTTCTAAATCTTGAACTTTTCGGATATTAATTATTTCAGTGGGAGGGTGAGGAGGGAAGAGTTGGTGTTTTATGGGAGGCAAAAATCCTGAGGCAGGAAGCTCCTGAAGTCTCTTACCAAATCTATTTATTGTTGGTATTTATATGGACAATAAATGTTTTCTTCTTATCCTTATTCCAATAAGGTCGGTGTTTCCCTTCTTCCTTCTTCACTCCCACATGCCACACATTGAGATCCCACACATGGAGCTTCAACTCAAAGAGTTTTAAAAGCTGGCTCCCAGACCCCGTGCCATTGCTCCTTGCCACCCATTGGAGGGGAAGAGGCGGCTTCTTGTCCTCCATTCTCACAGAAGAGGGTGAAAAAAATCAGCTCAGTTTAATGCATAATCATTCAGCATCCTTTGGGTTGCCTGTACAAGGCATTGGATTGTTTGTCTTTCCATTTGGGAGATTTACCCGCGGATTGAATACTTGATTATAGATTATTGATTATAGAATGAGATCACTCATTCTGTAGCTTCTTGGAGCCAAAGATGAGAGCTGAGTGAAAGATGGGCACCAAAGGTGGATGAGCAGAGCTGAAGTCCTCCCTGAATTCCCCCTAATCCCTCCAGGGGCAAACCTCTGAATGGTTTGGGGGCTGGAATGGTTATAGCTGAGGGAACTGCACTAGCAGAATTGAGAGGGAAGCTAGCTTATCTTTTTCTGCTCCTTGCCATGGTTACTAACCCCAGTCCCTTATGGAAATGATTGATGATCACTTGGCCTACCTGAGAAGGAAACACTTGCTCTAATGAGGAGGAAATATGCTTACAAAGCACGCTAGGTTTCATGACATCATAGCCTGAGAGCCAGCCCTGAGCAAGGAAGTCACTCCTCGCCTTTGGCACCTAACTGACTGCATGAATGTGGGCCTCGCACTTCTCTTCTCTGCAGCCTAGGCACCTCTTGAAGATGCCAAGTTTCAGAGCATGTGGCAGCCTGTATTGGGGGAAATTCCTCCCTGAGACTTCCCAGTGAAATCCCAAGTCTGTTCACCTCAAAATAGCACCATGGTGTGGAATCACTCAGGTCGGATCAGTGAGGTCAGAATCATCTATCACTTTATCTCACTTTGACCCTCCGGCTAGAACTTTTGCATAGATTTGCATATTTAATTCAATCTGCACATTTTATTTTAGTTTTTAAACCCTTAACTTCTGTCTTGATGACAACTCAAAGCCAGAAGAGCAGCAGGGTCTAGGCCGGTGATGGCAAACCTATGGCACACGTAGCCATTTTTGATGACATGCGGCCACAAACAGAAAAGTACGGGGCTGCATGCCGAGGAAGAAACATTTGCTGTAGAGTAGTGTAGACACCCTGTGCACTATAGATGACAATTCTACCTATATTAATTTACCTGTTTTGGTTTATTAAATAGTTATATATTACAATCATACATTTTTGTTGTTTAAACTATAAATATCATGAAATTATGGTATTTTTCTGGAAGTGACACACCATCTGAGTTATGCTTATCTTTTGGCAAATGTTGACACACCAAGCTCAAAAGGTTACCCATCATTGGTCTAGGCAGTGGGGATTAAGTGATTTATCCAGAGTCACACATATAGTATGTGTCTGAGGCTAGATTTGAACCCCAAAATGGACCCGTCTCTAGGCCTGGCTCTCCATCAGCTGAGACACCTAACTGGCCTGAAGCTATGATTCTTTATTGATATCCAGCTCACTTTTCTCATCTGTGCAATGGAATATTTTTATTTTATTTTATTATTTAATTTAGAATATTTTCCCATGGTTACATGATTCATTTTCTTTCCCTCCCCTCCTCCCACCTCCCTTCCCATAGCCAATGCACAATTCCACTGGGTTTTACATGTATCATTGATCAAGACCTATTTCCATATTATTGACATTGCAATGGAATATTAATAGCACCCATCTACCTCCCAGAGTTGTTGTAAGGATCAAATGATTTAATATTTGTAAAATACTTTGCAAATCTAAAAATGCCTTACAAATTCATCTTATTATTATTGGGTAGTGTAAGGTTTAAATTTATTTCACAGTAGCTAGGATGCATTCATACATGCTGCTGTAGGGCAGCTAGGTGACAGTGAATAGAGTGCCAGGCCTAAAATTAGGAAGACTCATCTTTTTGAGGTCAGATTTTTCCTCTGACACTGTGGGACCTTGGGTAAGTCACTTAACCCTATTTAACTCAAGTTCCTCATCCCTAAAATGAGCTGGAGAAGGAAATGGCAAACTACTCCAGTTTCTTTGCCAAGAAAACTCCAGATGGGGTCATGAAGAGTCAGTACCATCACTCTTAGTGTTGGACGTGAGTCTATTGTGTAACAACTCAGTCATGGCATCACAGATCGAGAAGGATTATTAAAAAGGAATCTGGAGCAATTCTCATATTTTATAGATAAAGAAAGTGAGACCCAGGGAGGACAAGAAATGTGTATAAGATCAGACAGGTAGTGTCAGAGGTAAGACCAGTTTGTCTGATTTGAAAAACAGCTGTGTGTGTGTGTGTGTGTGTGTGTAAATTTACAAAAACAAAAATTATATCCAATGGTGCCCCCATATGATGTTATGGTATGAAAACATAGAGGGGCATAGTTTGTCCAGAAGATCCTTTGGCACTGTGCCAAGAAGTTTCACTGATTGAGCTGAACTCCTGTGGTATTGAGAATTTATTCTAGAAGAGCAAATTAAGGTCAGTTAGTTTCATTTATTAAAGCTTATTGAATGCCCATTATGCAAGACACTTTTATGGTCCTGGGTAATGAAGTTACTTCTGAACTTTGATACTAGTTTGCATGAGTTCAAGTATGGTCATTCTTTGGATAACTAGAACTCTTACACAATTATTTTCTGACATTTAGCTTATTTTGAGATGGCGACAGGATAGAATAAGCTGAAATGAGCCATTATTTTCTCTACCTCTACTAGAACTAAAGCCTTTACCAAAACTGCTACTCCCAAACCAAAATTATTATCTAAGTATAATAGTAATGCTGACTAGAAGGTATCTTAAATAATCAGCAAAGAAATAGTCATTTATTTGTATTATATTGTAGTGCTAAGGTGCAGAAGTAGATGAATGGATTTCAAATGAAGATTGAAAAAAGTTTGAGCCAGATAATTAATTTAAATTCAGTAACCCTTAAAAAAAAAAAAAAAAGAAAGACAGGGCTGGTGCCTAGTAGATGGAGTGCTGGATTTGGAATCAGGAAAAACCCTAGTTCAGATCTCACCTCTGATACTTAAGAGGTTTATGATCCTAGGCAAAGTGCTTATTAACCTCTGTGTGTCCCTGCTCACCATTAGGAGGGAGGAAGTCAGAGATTCTGTGGCATCTCGCTCTTTCTTCTTTAATTATTCTGGGTAATTGTGGTTCTGCTATTTATAGTTTGGAATGTTGTTAGCTCTCCTTTGCACTTTGGATCAGTTTAACTTTACCTGTAAATTTTTAAAATCAAAATATAAAAACTCAACCATTAAGAATTTCTTCTTCCTAATCAATTAGTTACCAACTATTTACTGAACCCTTACTAGGTGTTAGATACTGTATTGGGAATGACCCAATTGAATTTTTAATTCATCTTGGCCTCAAAGCAATGGAAGAGAAGTCTTGAGTGCCAATAGAGAGACTAACAACGATGATCAAGGCAGAAGCCTGGGTACTGTATTGGGCATGGCCATAGGATCACAGATTTAGAGCTGGAAGGGATTGAGACATTAATATTCGGTCCAACACTCATTTTACAGAAGAGGAAACTGAGACCCAGGCATATTATTTAACTTCTCCAAAGTAACCTAGATAATAAGGAGTAAAATGGACATTTTATCCCCAAGACCTCTTCTTCTAGAGTGCTTTCCTCTGCACCCTACTGTCTCTGAGGTTGTGTGATAAGGATTTAGAAGACAGCCCAGATCTCATGGAAAGGGGAATCAATTTTAGGTTTACAGATAATAACAGCATATAGGTGTCACCCTCCTCTCCTCCCAAGAGTGAAATAGTAGTTACTAGATGTCTTTGAATTGATTCTGATTTCACGTTTGGAAGGTAGGTTAAAAATCATCATCAGTCTATTTCCTGGCTCTGGGCATTTTCACAGGCTATCTCCCCGCTCTGTGTCCATCCTGGAATGCTCTTGCTTTTTATCTCTTCCTCTTAGGTTCCCTGGCCTCCTTCACACCTTAGCTAACCTTAGTGCCTTCCCTCTGAGATTATCACCAGTTTCTCTTGTAAAATATCTTTGTAGGCAATTGTTTGCATTATGTCTCCCCATTAAAATGCTCCTAAGAACAGACTTCTCTTTGCTTTAAAAAAAAAGAAAAAATAACAAACCCAACCTTTAACCTTCTGTTTTTAGGTTCCATACTAACTAGGCAGTTGGGATTAAGTGACTTGCCCAGGGCCACACAGGTAGGAAGTGATTGGATTTAAATCCAGATCCTTCTGATTCCAGGCTGGCTTGGTTCTCTATCCACTATGCTACCTAGCAGCCCTTTTCTGCCTTTCTTTTTATCTTCAGCCCTCAAATCTAATGCCTGGCACATGCTTGTAGTTACATGGATGTGAGTCAGTCTACAACTGCCCCTGCAGCTGCTTTCTTTCCTTCCTCTTCAGAAAAACTGGGTAACGATATGCAAAAGATGTTCCTCATAAAATCACAGGATTGGGGTGGGGGTAGGGGAAGGCAAGTCCTGCTGCTGGGGGTGACTGGAAAATCTCTTCAGTTCTTGTGACCTCAAGGACAAAACACTCTGTTCTGGGATGGAGTCGTGTGTGTCTGCCTGTGAATTCAGTCCCCTCCAGGTTTTAGTAACAAACTCCCAGTACACTGGTGGCCAGTGATGATAGATAGGCAAGGCACTCTCCCTCCCCTCAGCTGTGTCTTAGAGTCCAAGGTCTAACAGTGGATCTGCCCATTTAGTGTTAGGAAAGAGTTGCCCTGCGAACGAGCTCCGTATCTGTTGGCTAAATTGTGAATGGAGCAGCGTGCCAAATCATAAAAGTTTTACAGCAGTAATTGCTCTTGGCAGCCTGTGGCTTGCTGATGGATCGCTTAAAGCTAAGACCTTTCTTAGCCACCGCTCTGGGCAGAAGAGTCTTTTGTGGAGGGACCTTCCCTTCCCTTGTGCAGCCTTTGTTGATGGACAGTTCTGTTTGTACCCCTGGAAAAGGACACGGGCCTTTCTTTGGTTTATAGATAGGGAGGAGTGCTTAAAGAAAGGGCCAGTAGCTGTAGCTTTTGAGTGGCTTTTATAATAAATCGATTTTGTTTCAGTCTTGTTCATATTTCTGGGCTCAAGAAATTTTGAGGTAAAGAACACCAGACTACTTACCACTGGACTTTTTTATTTGTGGGATCCTATGGGCACTTTAAAAAAGTTTTAAAAACTAAAAAAAAAAAAACCCAAAACACCCTTTCCTGGAGGCAACTAGGTGGCACAGTAGATAGAGATCCTGACCTGGAGACCGAAGGTTCTGAGTTCATATTTGGTATAAGGCACTTCCTAGCTGTGTGACACCATTTAATCCCCATTGCCTAGCCCTTCCCGCTCTTCTGTCTTGGAACTCATATATAGAGAATTGATTCTAAGATAGAAGGTTAGGATTATTTTAAAAAATGACAACAGCAACAATTTGTTCCTAGTATTAGTTCTAAGACAGAGAGGAGTGACAAGGGCAATTGGAGTTAAGTGACTTGCCCAGGTCATTCAACTAAGAAATATCTGAGGTTGGATTTAAATCCAGGTGCTCCAGCTCCCAGCTGGCACTCTCTCCGCAGGGCTACCTAGTTCCCTCTAAGTTTATTTTAATGACCTAGAGGCTCTACCCTTTTATTTCCGGCAGAACAAACTGGGATATGAATATGAGGTGTTCTTGTGTTGTAAGAAACGAGGAAGTAGATGATTTCAGAGATATGGAAAGTATGAACTGATGAGTGAGCAGAACCAGGAGAACAATTTATACTGTAGCATGAATATTATGAAAAAGAAGAATTTAGAAGACATGCTACCTGGGCCAAAAATACATTCCTTTCTTCATCCTTGCTTTTTAAAAAATCCTCAGTTTTCTTCAAAAAGTCCTGGTGATGCACCACGCTGTTCCCTTGCACCTTACACCTTTCCCAGTTTTCCCAGAGCCACATCACTTTCTATTTATATTACCCCTCTGTATCGACTCCCTTGATAGGAATTAAACTACTTATGGGCAGGGACAGTTTCATTTTTGTCTATTTCTGTCTTAGCACTTATATATATTAACATTAGATTGTATACTGTTGTATACTTAGCACTTGGCACTGATGTATACAATTTGCATACATTAACATTAGGTTAATGCATGGAGAAACAATCTTGAAGGGAAGGCTGAAAACATGGACTCATTGAAGTCCTGCCTCTGACACATACTGGGCTGTGTGACCTTGGCCAAGCCACTTATCTTTTCAGGCCATTTAGGCAGCTTCCCAAGTCTAAGAGGAATTTCTTTACCTGGGAGTTCCTGATACTAATGAAATTGCAGCTTCAGGCAATATGTCGTTGTGCCTTTTGAGGTTTTCTTGGCAAAGATACTAGAGTGGTTTGTTGTTTCCTCCTCCATTTTATTTTACAGATGGGGAAACGAAGGCAAATAGGGTTAAGTGACTTGCCCAAGGTTACACATCTAGTAAGTGTCTGAGGCTACCTAGCTGCCTCACTGTGCTGTATACCAAACATTATTTCTGGAACATAGTGATTTCTTAATATATGCTTGTTAATTGATTTAATTATTTGCCCTTTTGAACAGTGATTTCGTTTAATGGGAGTTCAAAAGTCTTTTAGTGTTGTTGCATGTGATTATAGTTAATGCGTATTTTCTCCTGGTTTTGTCTACTTTACCCTGTACCAGTCCATGCAAGATTGCAGCTTTCTGAATTCCTGGTATTTATCATTCCTTATGACATAGTAGTATTCTGTTATATTCTTGTACTGTAATTTGTTCAGTCATTTCCCAATTGTTGGACACCCATTTTAGTTCCCTCCCTTCTTTTTTTTGGCTACCCTGAAAGGTGCTGCTATGAATATTTTATGTTTATATATGCATATACGTGTACCTATAATACATATATATGCATACATATCTATATAGCATTAAATGCAATAAAAAGTTCAAAGGGACAGCCAATTAAATCAATCCAAAAACATCTATTAAACCACTTTTCCAAGAAATGTAACCTGTACATGGGCACATGCACATTCATTCTCTCTCTCTCTCTCTCTCTCTCTCTCTCTCTCTCTCTCTCT
>NC_058131.1:400074867-400092623 GCF_016433145.1 Gracilinanus agilis | reverse complement strand
TCTCTCTCCCTCTGCTCCTTCTTCTCCTCTTTCTCCTTCTCCTCCTTCTCCCTCTTCCTCTCCCTCTCCCTTTCTCCTCCCTACCTCTCTGTGTGTGTCTCTCTTAGCCTTGATCCTCTTATAGGGACAAGCTCAGTAGTAGGATTTCTCAAAGGGTATTAATAACAATTTAGTTTCACAACTCCAAATTGCATGCACGAATTATTGGTTGGGGCAGCTAGGTAGCAAATGGATATAGTGCCAGGCCTGGAGTTGGGAGACCTGGATTCAAATGTGACCTCAGAGATCACTTAACCCCATTTCCCTAACCCTTTCCTTCTGTCTTTTTAAGAGCTGTTAACTAAAACAGAAATTAAGGACTTAAAAAAATGATCAGACCAATTTATACCACCACCAGCAGTGCATAACTGGGCTTGTCTTCCCAGAGTTTCTGCCAGATTTTTTTTCTTCTTTTATCATCTTTGTCATGTGTGATGGGTGTGAAGTAAAAGCACATCTTAGTTGTTTTAATTTTCATTCATCTTTTTAGTGATTTGGAGCATTCTTTTTCATATAGTTTGATGGTTTTAAAAACCATTTCTTCTCATTAATGTTTGCCATCTCCCAGGGCGCCCAGACGCTCTGTGTTCGGGATGGTGTGTCACTTCTGCCCTTACGCTCCCAAGTTGCTGGGCATGAGGCTCCCTTACTTGTTTGGGAAAGGCGTATCTCTTTCTCTGTGCTCTGAGTGGTGGCAGTATGTGAATGTTTAATGACTAATGTAGCCAAGTGTGACAATGTCAAGTGGAAGGAGCAGATAGGAAGTTTCTTCCACAGCAGGTGCTTCAGCTCTCCCTGAAAGATTGTTAACACTATGCTGTACTAGAAAGAGTGCGCTGCTTTGTTTAAGCAGAGCAAAGGATCATAGACTCTAGGATTTAGAACTAGAGATCCCCTGGGCTAACTCCTCAGTTTAGATTAGAGAAATGAGGACTAGGGAGAGGAAGCATTTTGCTCAAGGTCACATAATGATGGAGTAGGAACCTAGAAAGACCTGGGAAGTCACTTAGTGTTCCAAGGAAACTTGCTAAGATTGAGAATTGAGGAGCAGGTACTGTTCTGCATCCAATGAGTGAGTTTCCATTTCTGCAATTTCCTATGCTACTTAAATTGCAGATCCATAAGACAGAAGGAGGAGAGGGGTTAGGCAACTGGGGTTAAGCGATTTGTCCAGGGTCACATGGCTAGGAAGTGTCTGAAATCAAATTTGAAACCAGGTCTTCCCAACTTCCTAGGTAGGAAGGTGTGCCTCTAATCTGTGCAAGGTCAGCAGGTAGTGAGATTAGAAGCGCTCAGGCTGCTGCTGTAGCAGCAGCAGCAGCTGATCTAAGCCCCAAAGTGGGCGTCCCGTCAGGAAGTGCAGGCAGGTGATTTGCCAAATTATTCTCCTTGTGCTGCAGCTGGGGTAGGCTTTCCTGAGTTTTGAAGGATTATTAAAGAAGAC
The DNA here is from genome assembly GCF_016433145.1 of Gracilinanus agilis. Classification (NCBI taxonomy): domain Eukaryota; kingdom Metazoa; phylum Chordata; class Mammalia; order Didelphimorphia; family Didelphidae; genus Gracilinanus; species Gracilinanus agilis. The sequence goes on along the minus strand of NC_058131.1, from coordinate 400,091,140 downwards.
TGATTACATAGGTGCAAAGCAGAACACTGTAGCCTGCTAACAGTGTGTAACTAAACCAAACTACTGACAGTTGAAAGCTGTTTTGAGGGTTGGAATAATTAAGGAAAAGTTATGTGTGACTTCCATCATCTGTTGGCTTTTGTTTCCACTCAGAGGAGATGAGGTGACATTAAGGTTTCTTAGGGATCCTGATAATGTTGACATTAGCTAAAGTGCTGTGGCTGGTGGTGTATCTTGAGTAGCAACAAGTAGAGGCTCATAGGATCATGGATTTAGGGGTGGAAGGGAGCTCAGAAGCTACTGAGGGTGAAGCTTCTCATTTTACAGATGAGAAAACTGATTTTTCTCATTCAGAGATTAAGTGACTTGCCCAAGGTCACATATGATGTCAGCGATTAATCCTGGGTTCAACTGTAGGTCTTCTGCCTCTTTTTTGTTATCTGTCTTAGAATTAATACTATGTATTAGCTCCAAGGCAGAAGAGCAGTAAGGGCTAGGCAATGGGGGTTAAGTGACTTGCCCAGGGTCACACAGTAAGTGCCTGAGGCTAGTTTTGAACTCAGGAAGCCTGGCTCTCAATCCAGTGAGCCACCTAGCTGCCCCCAACTTCATTGCTTTTTCTGCTATATCATGCCTATCCTGAGGAGAAAGGTATCAACTCTACAGACAAGATAACTGCTTCTAGAAGGAATATTTTAGGCACCTGAATGTCATTTTTTTCCCAAACTATTTTTTTGTCAGAGGACACTTTGAGGCTTTAGACCAGTGGTTCCCAAACTTTTTTAGCCTACTGCCCCCTTTCTAGAAAAAATATTACTTAGCCCCCTGGAAATTAAAATTTTTTTATTTTTAATAGCAATTAATAGGAAAGATAAATGCACCTGTGGCCATCACCACCACCCCTGGATTGCTGCAGCACCCACTTTGGGAATCACTGCTTTAGATATAAGAGATGAAATCCCTAAGTGCTGATTGCAGAAGTGGGAAAGGCAGTGTTGTGAAAATATTTGTGAGCAAAGTAGAAGAAACCCAGTGTAATTTTAGCATACTGGGATATCTCCTAGCACAATTTTCTTCTTTATATATCACTTTTTTAATTATTTCCTATTTTTAATAAAATTGTTTAACATTGATTAAAAAAAATTTAAAACTTCAAACTCTCTTCCTTCTGCCCTTTTCCCACCCATTGAGAAGCCAAGCAATGCGATATGGCTTCCAAATGCCAGCACATAATTTCACATTTAGTATTTTACTGGGGGAATTTATTTTTCACACAGGCGTTTTCTCACAGAATTCCTGGGCATATCTTGCTGCTAATTCTAGGGTTCTGAGGAACATATTTGGGGGAAAATGCTCTCTGAGAGTCCTGGGAGCACTGGAGTATTAGAATGTTCCACCTAGAGATCAGACACTTGGATTTGAGTTACTTGGTTCTTCTATCACTTGCTAGCTCCACTGTGACCTTGGACGATGAGCATGAGCACCTTTGGACTAATTATCTTGAACATGAGGGTAATCATTCCTGTAGGTCTTACCTTTTGTAGGATTATTGTAAAGGAAGAGCTTTGTAAGCTGTAAAATGCTGCGTACATACATGGTGGTGGAGGTACTCTTATTCATCCCTCTCCCCCTTCCATTTCTCCCCATGAGGTAGGTACTATGGGCTCATAAGATCATAGACTTCATGGCCAATCCAGCCCAGGTCTCTCATGTACAGTAAGTGGCTGACCTGAGATTTGAACCCAGGTCATCTGACTCCACACACAGTGATTCAGAGACAATCCATCCTATCGCCCATTGAATTGATAGGGAAACTGACACCATGGGATCTTAACAGAGCTCCATGAAAGACCTACCAAATAAATGTTGCCCATCCTCTTGGCTAAACCCTGATCCAGGAAGTGAGGTGGTTGCCTCATGGACCAGCTGTTATTTTTTTTTCCTTTTTTTTAAAATCTATTTTTATTTTATTGATTAATTATTAAAATTTTTCCATAGTTACATGATTCATGTTCTTTTCCACCCTTCCTCCCAACCTCTTCCTGTAGCCAATGCACAATTCCACTGGGTTTTACATGTATCATTGATCAAGACCTATTTCTATATTATTAATATTTGCAGTAGAGTGATCATTTAGAGTCTACATCCCCAGTCATGTCCCCATTCACCCATGTGATCAAGCAGTTGTTTTTCTTCTGTGTTTCTACTCCCACAGTTCTTCCTCTGGATGTGGCTAGCGTTCTTTCTCATAATGGACCAGCTGTTATATCTCAGATAAGGATTGTGATGGGTGTAACCAACCTACTGTCATTAATATCAATAACTGAAAAGTTCATCATTATACTGGATCCCCAGGAGTGGGCATTGTTATCTTTGCTTTATGCTCTGTTCCTGGGGAATATGGAGTAGAGGGGAAATCATTACCTATTCTGCCTAATGACTGCAGAATTCCTTTTGTATCCTGACTGAATGGAGGAATACAATTTTGCTTTTGAATGCTGGGCAGCTTAAAACAAAATTAAAAAAAAATGACTGAATTGGTAAAGCTGCATTTAGGCTTGTAATTAGGAGAGGTAAGTCATGATGGTCCTTAAATAAAGGTTCTTGTGTTTGGTAGACTTCAGTTTAGAGGAGGAATTGGAAGGAAGAAGGAATATTTTTGAGTCAGTTACATTTATCTAAGTCCTTGGTGAAAACTGAGCTCAGAATACAAATCGAGATCTGTTGGCGACAATGTTACTTTTCCTCCATCCCTCTCACAGAGCTGGAGTTCTGGGGGCACAAACAGCAGGATTCTTTTAAACTTAATAACTTTTATGGAGACTCCACTATGATGTGTGGCAGCAGAAGGGTGGTAGATACTTATTCAGAAAGCACAGATAAGATAGGTGGGACAGCAGAGTAGTGCTGATTATCAAGGAGTTAGTTATAGTCTTATGAAGAATCTGTAACCCAGTGCCAGGATGGTAGGGAAGTTGGCTTGGAGTCCAAGACCCAAATTCTAGCTCCGTGACATATCTGGGTGACCTTTGGTAAGTCACCCTTCTAGTTTTCAATTTCCTTATCTATAAAATGATTGAATTGGACTTGATCCCCAGGACTTGCTTGTGAGGCCACAGGTACACTCTATTCTAGATAATCTGAGGGGGGAAGTCACAAGATAGTAAGTTGGCAGCAAATGGCAGAATTACCTATCAGGAGATGTAGTTCTCTTAGCAACTTGTTCACTAGCCTGGGGGAAGCTCCTTCTCTGTTCTGTGTCTTATTCAGTGTTTGAAAAAGAGAACTTGGAGAACTTTTGGGAGGGAGGTGTAGAAATGTGGGCTTCTATCCTGGAAGGAGGTAGGATATAATTAGTACAAGGTTTTACTCATTTGTGCGTGGGATGGATATGTTTTGGAGAACTAAAGGCCCCTTATTTCTCTGTAAACAGCCATTGAAGAGATGGTCATTACCTGATGGGAGGGTGGTCTGACTAGGAGAGATACTAACTGAAGCATTAATGAAGGTGGTTTTTGGCAGTGTGATTTTCTTATTTAATTTATATTCTATATAATATCACATATAATATTACATGATATTTTAGTTTATACTCTAATCTGTACTGTGGATTTTATGTTATATAATCTCTGTCCTACAGTATATTAATTTCAGGCAACTCAGAGGTTTTTCCTTACTTGGACTCCAGGACTCCAAATGTGCTCACTGCAATACTGGTGATGTTTCTGATGTTTCTGACCCATCGAGGCAGGAACTTTTCTGTAATAAATCTGGATTGCAGTCCCTTAATGCCTTTGTGATTTACACATCTTTGTGTTTTTTCCTGAAGCCTAGCACAGAGCCTTCTCTTTTTTTTTGTAGGCACTGAGTAAATATTTATGAATGAATAAGTGAATTTTATCAGTTTAGATTCTGAGGCTTAGACATTAAAAACAAAACAAAAAAACCTGTACCTTCTGCTTTAGAACCAATACCATGTGTTGGTGTCAAGGCAGATGTGCACATAAAGGCTAGGCAATAGGGATTAAGTGATTGGCCCAGGGTCAGATAGCTAGGAGTGTCTGTAGGCAAATTTGATTCCAGGACCTTCCATCTCTAGACCTGGCTCTCACTGAGCCACTTAGCTGCTCCCAACTTAAATATTTCTAAAAGCCTTTTTGGTGAAAATCTTGATAAAATGTATTAGCATGTACCTTCCTTTTTATAGGGAAGGAATGGAATATGATGTAACCTTTTGGGGGTGGCCCAGTTACATGGTTTTGTGACCTACTTTTTGATTTTTTAAAATTTCAGCTTTTGATGTCAGATTATCAATTTCTTTTGTGCCCAAGTATGGATGCTTTGCAATTTCCCCACCTTCTTAAAATTTGCTAATTCATTTTTGATAGAGGTTAGAAAACAAATTTTAAAAAAACTTGTTACAAAACATGTTAAATAAAGACTTTAACAAGGCTTTGATAAAGATTCAGTGCTAGACCTTGGGGACAGCTGAGGGCATAGAGGGCCTTTTATAGTTTGGTAAAGCTGAGATATGATAAATAGGGGTTAAGTTTGCTTGCAGACATTTCAGCTGAATTTAGATTAAAGGTCTCCTGCTTAATAGGATACAGAGGCACAGAACAGTGTGATTTGACAAATGATGTGTATCTTGTGTGAAAGATTTCTAGGAAATCATTGGCTGTGCCAGGATTGAGAACTCCTAATATTAAATCTATTTCTAAATTCCTAGGTTCAGTTATATCATTCCTTTCCAGCACCCCCAATGAAGAACGCTCTTCCCAGTTGCAGTATTCTTTCACAGAAAGTCGTGTGAGTGTGTGTGTGTGTGTGTATCTGTGCATTATGTAGCACAGATATACACCCACACCAAGTCTGATTCTATCATTAGTCTCTGATTTCTCCTTGTAGAACAACTGTGTCCTTGCAGGTCTCACAGTGCCAGTCCCTCTGGGGTAGACAGAGTTAGGAATGATTTCTCTTATGATGGTGTGTGCCATACCTGTCTTTATTATTCTGCCTGAATTTTAGACTTTAGCTTCATCTAACTGATAGACCCACCTAAGTAAGAATGTCCTCATCTGTAAGATGAGTGGATTGGTAGACAAAACTCTAAAATCACTTTATTTTTATGACTTAAGACCCAGTGGGAAAAGTTTGCTAGATATATTTAGGGATTAGGATTTGGGATTTGTATTCCAAACATGTCCTTTGCCCCATCCGTGAAACAGCTTTAGTCTGTTAACAGTTTTAAGACCATTAAAGTTATCTGTAGTTGATCAAACCTGTAAAAAGTAAAGATATCCACTCTTTAAGTCTCTAAATGGAAAATAAAATGCTTCGCTTTAAAGCACTCAAATCTATTGCTTGAGCAAAAGAATACATACATTTAAGTATTATAGATGAATTAGCAGTGTTGAGCAGAACAATAACAGTAATAGCTAGGATTTATGTAGTCTCTACTATTCTAGACACTGTGTTTAAGCCCTTTATAAATATTATTTCATTTAATTCTCAGGACTCTTAAGCAGGTGCTATTATTATCCCCATTTTGCTGTTGAGGGATTTTGGCAGATAAAGTGACTTGTCCAAAGCCACACAGTTAGTAAGTGTCCAGAATGGGATTTGAACCTAGGTGGGTCTGACTCCAAATCCAGTTCTCTTTCCATTTTACTGGCCTGGAATCTTGGCTTTGCTACTTCTTGCCTTACCCAAATCACTTAATCTGGTTGGGCTTTAATTTCCTCATCTATAAAATGAGGTGGTGGTGGTGGGAATAAACTCTAACATCCTTTGCCACTCTAAACCTTATGACTAGACCAATGATGTCTAGGCAGAACCGCTGCTAAGAGTCTAAAAACAGAATCTGTAGGTCAAAAACCTGGGTGTACCTTAGAGTGGCTCCTACGTGTAGGAGCTTCTGAGTTCTAAGTCCAGATGTTTCTCAGGCTTCCTTGTTGGGCTGATTGCAGCAGCTGACGTGGCATACTGGGCTCCAAAGTCTCCATGGCTCAAGTGCCTGGGTTGGGGACTCCATTCCCTGCCTTTAGAACTGAAAATGACCGCCAAATAGAACAAAATCTCCAGCCTGTTCTTCAGGCATGTGAACTGGAAGAAAGGAAAAAGGTGATCCTCAAGCGCTTCTCTTGCCTGTTGCATGTTATCCCAGCTGTTGAGTGATGGAGATTTTCACCCCTGGACTGCTGCCAGAAGAACACCCTATAGTTCTGGTTTAAATCATTCACATTTCCAACCCATTGAAACTTTTCTTAACCTTGGTTAAATTCCTTAACCTGTCCTGATGGGTGGCATGGTACAAGTTCATGTTGTGCCATTCCTTCTTTACTTGGGAATATCTCTAAATCTGCCTCTTGGTATTGATTTATTTGCCAAAGTTCATTATGAGGACAAGACGTTCAGGCCCACTCAATGTAAAAAGTTAAAAAAAAAAAAAAAAACCCCAACAACTTCCAACATTTTTTTGGCAGATGGAGTGGAATGGTGGCTATTTTGCTGTCCAGCTCTTAGAGACTCACCTGGATTTCTTCTGACGATGGTTTTGGTATAGCTTTGAATGAAAAAATATGTTTCTTTGGTAAAAATTTCAAATCTTCAGTACTCTGGTCCTTGTATTCTCTCTTCTATGATAAGAATTTTGTTTTTTCTTTCAGAGTAATGATTAGAGATTGTTCTTCCTCCCACTCCCCAAACTGGCCTTCTTGCTATTCTTCCAACTTCAAGAAGCCCATGCCAGACTGTCAAGAAATTCCTAACAATCATTCCAGCTTCCAGGATCATGCAAAGTTTTCCCTTTTTTTTTTTTTTTTCTGTGAGGTTGTTTTGTGGAAAGTTTGTTCTTGGTGTAGTTTTATTTTCAATCAGACTTTTCTTTTTTAGCTTCAGTATAATTAAACCTGTTTCCTTGTGGGCTTGAATTCTTGAATGATTTCCCCACAATAAAAATTGCTGCAATATCTCTAACATCATTGAATTGTACTCTTTAAGAACTGCAATTTTTCCATGGGGTAGTACATATTTAAAAAAAAAACAAAACCAAACCCTTACCTTCTGTTTTAGTATCAATTCAAAGAAGAGTGGTGAAGGCAAGTTCACACAACTAGAGAGTCTGTCATTAGATTTGAACCCAGGCCCTCTCTACTTTCCAGACTTGGCACTCTGTCTACTGTGCTACCTAGCTGTTCCAGAGTGCTATATTCTTAAAATAAAACAGAACTTAAGACGTAAAAAAGGAACAGCGGAACCCTTGTGTGTGGTACTAATTCCAGCCTTTACCTTATAGGGAACTAATTAAAGGTGGGGAAACTGGCTCATTATTTCATTTAATGAAGGTCATATGATCTGATTTGGCTTAATGTCTGTAGAAGCACACAAAATTACTGTTTTTCTTAAGTAATTCACATACTACTTTAAATCTAGATGACGTCTAAGGTCCTTTTCAATTCTAAATCTGTAATTCCACTCTCTCTTAGGTTCAAGAAGGAAAGAAAGCCACAGTCTTTTCCTGTAAAGAAAAATAGGACTAGAAGTGAAAAGGCCATATGGAGATTGCTCTACCTCCCATTTCTGGGTTCACATTGCCTGAACTGAGGTTTATCTTAAGGAGTAACCAGAATCCCTCCTCCTCTGACCCAGAGACCAAAGTATAACCTCAAGTAGTTCCTTCTGGTATCCTGGTCTCCTAGTTTACCATCTTCTCATCTCTTTTGCCTTCTATCTGCACTCTACCCCAGCCATCTAAAAGGAAAGGCCCATGTGAGATCTCAGCATTATCTGAAACTATCTGACTCCCCAGAGTTTATCTCTGAAATTACCTGTTTTGATTGTATTATCTCCTTCCATCTCTCTCTCTACCTTCTTCTTAAGCCTAGTAGTCTTCATCTCCATTCCTTCAGCCCCTCCACGTGATCATCCTTCATCTTTCCTTTTGCTCCAGTCTCCTAGGGTGATGCTTCTCTTTGTCAAAGCTAACTCTTTTACTTAAGGTCCATGAATCCCATTTTTTTTTTCTTTCTCCTCCAGCAGTTTGCACCATCTGAGAATCCATTTCTTTTTTTTTTTAAACCCTAACCTCTGCCTTAGAATTGATATTATGTACTAGTTCCAAGACAGACAAGCAGTAAGGGTTAGGCAAAACTTGCCCAGGGCCACAGAGTCTAGGAAGTGTCTGAGGTAAGATTTGAACTCAGGTCTTCCCTACTCCTGGCTTGGCTCTCTATTCACTGAGCCACCAACTGCATTCATTAATTCATTCCATGTTTTTCTTCATTTCTGTTTCCTTTAATCTCTCTTCCTCTTTCCCCCTTTCCTTTTTCTCCCAAAGTTTCTTCTTTCCATCTACTAGTTCCTTACCCTTCTGTTTAGGTTTCTTTTATTCCTAAAAAAGATTTACTTTTGTCATTCCTTTAAGCTGTTGTCTTATGGGTTTACCCCACCCCTCACCTTTTTATTGTTGCTGTTTTGTTTTGTTTTTTAAATGCAGAATTCCTGAAAAGTGAAAAGTCCAAAAGCAGGCAGGATAGCTAAAGGGAAGACTGTGCTTAGCCCCCTCTTAAATAGAGACCCTGGAGTCCATGGCCCTGCCTTCCAGTTGGGAGGGTCCAGTGGGAAGGGCAGAAGGTACTGATGAGAATCAGTCTTGTAGGATGATGACATTTCCCAGTGATGAGTTTCTGGGGGAAGGAAGGCAGGATGGAGAATTCTGAAGATGACCACAAATCTGTGGAGTGGGTGCGAAATGATCTTTTCTCTCCCCCTCAACATAATACTTCCCCCCCCCCCCTTTTCATGTTGGCATAGTGGTTTGTTTTATATCTCTCCTTTGTCCCTTTTACCATTCCCTGCCTAAATTCACTTCTCTGAACATTGGCTTCTTCTAGCAGAAGGAAACTCCTTAAGGGCAGAGATTTTTTTTCTTTTTGGGGAGTAAGGAGTTGGGTGGTCTTTGTATCTCTAAGCTCTGGACCTTGCACCTAGGGGTACTTAAATTAAATGTTTATCATAGTTACAGAATGGTTTAAGTGGTTACTGAATTTCAATTTTGGGTAAGAAGCTTTAACTCATTCAGTTACATTTTAAGTGATCAATACTATATGGTGTTATTGTTTCCTTTGGTCCCAGGCACCTATTCCATGCAGCTAGCTAGTTCTGTGTTGCTGGAAGAGGCCGTTAGTATGTATATGTTGACATAATGTAAAATTCCTAATTTCATACAATTGATTATTTTACTCTCTTATGCTTTTTACTGACCCCAGAAAGTAGCTAACAAAATAAGAACTGGCTAGCTTAGAAAACTTAGGGAGCTTGAAATTCACATTAACTTTCTCCCTGCTTCTGCAGCCCCACTAAAAATAAAAATAGGTTAGAGAAGGGCTGGAAGTTTGGAATCAACAAAGCATTTTGTTAGGCAGATTTTCATATGCTCCAATTGTTGTAAGGGACTTTAGAGGTCAACTTCCTCATTTCTCCAGTTAGGAAACTGAAGCCAAGATACGTTAAATGATTTGTCCACCACCACCCGGCTAGTTTCAGAACTTGAATTTGAATCCAAGCCTTTAACTCCAAACATTTGTACAAAGCTGCCTTTCTTTTCTTCCTCCTCTGATAGTGTTCTTTTAGAATTACTTTTGGGAAAATGCTCTTCATAGTCTTTGTTAATTAAGAAATACTCTGCCATAATTTGCCATGTGGAAAGAGATTGAAGCCAAGGTATGTTGTTACAAATGCCTTAAAAATGCTGTCTTTTCTCTTGATCAGGGCTAGGTGTCCACAATAAAGGATAAAAAATGGAACTTCTCAACTCTGGTTGAAACCAGCTGTGCAGATGAGCTCAAAAAAATTGGAAAGGCTGCTGCCCCTCAGACTTCTCATTCTTTTTTTTGTCAGGTCTTTTTGCTAATTGTTCTCTGGAAAATGCTAGTTTTTTTGACTCTAGGGTGGGAGAGCTAAGTCTCATAACTTGTATGTATGAACAGTCTTAGATAATACCCTCCTGTTGATCATCTCTTTTTAAAGATTAAAGACCTGCATAGATCTGCAGTCCTGTTCCTGGTGGTTGATAGGGGCAGAGCTTCCTTCCTCTGTTCTGACTTCATGTTAAATAATACTTCTAGATTTCTGGGCTTACAAATTCAGAAAGGAAAAAACAAAACAACCCTTTAGTTTTTAGTGATCTTCCCAAGTCTTTCTAGTTTCACAAAGTGGAAAATACTGCTTGTATGCAAGTCATTCTCAGTTCTCCCAATTGACTAAGAACAAATCTGAAACAAGTTTCAGATCTTCATTGGTGAAAGCTTTCCACAACCGGAAATTCCTTTAAAGATAAGATTTTGAGTTTTCTCCCTTCCCCCTCCATTAAAAAAAAAAAACAAAAAACTAGAGTACCAACCTTCTAGTTCTAGTTCTCAGCAGTGTAGAATAGCTTATTACTCTCAACTACTTCCTGTATACTTTACCATTCATTAAGGAAGTGTTGGCTTATATAGATTGAGAGGCAGCGTTTCAGGGTCTCTGACCACCTATCGGTTATGTGATGTTGAGGAAGTCACGTAACCTCTTAGTATTTCCTAGATGGGAAATCAGAGGCTTAACTCCCCCTCTCCTCATGTTCTTCCCAGTCCTCCAAGATGCCTCTTTCCTTCATTGATTTATGCTAGAATGCCAGAGTTGGAAGCACCTTCAGAGATCATTGAGTCTCAGAACTCCCTACCAGAACAATAGAGTCTTCTACATCGTGGTCATCATCCAGACCTTGGGAAGGGGGAGTGAGGGGGACCCTTGCCCCTTCTTGCATTGAGACCCATTCTGTTTGCCACTTTCACCCATTGTTCCTGATTTTGCCCTCTAGGGTCAAGGAGTAAAAGGGTCATCTCCCTTCCCTATGACAGCCTTTATTTTTAAGACTGCTAGCTCCCTACCCCCTTAGAAAACTTCTTGGTCCTAAACATCCTTTTTGTTCATATTATAGTGAATACCCATTTCATTCTGTGAAAACTCAGATTTTTAAAAATATGAATTGTTTTCTACAAGTTGGAAAGGGCCTCAGAAGTTGTCTAATTCCTACCTGAAGAATGACTTCTCCCTACCTTATAGCTAATAAGTGCTTTTTTAAAAAAGACTCTGAAGGGGCAGCTGGGTAGCTCAGTGGATTGAGAGCCATGCCTAGAGACTGGAGGTCCTAGGTTCAAATCCGGCCTCAGACACTTCCCAGCTGTGTGACCCTGGGCAAGTCACTTGACCCCTATTGCCTACCCTTACCACTCTTCCACCTATAAGTCAATACACAGAAATTTTAAGGGTTTAAAATTAAAAAAAAAAAAGACTCTGAAATTACTGTTGGAGAACCCACTGCCTCCTATGGTAAGTACCCCAAATCCTCTTTGAGGTAGCTTTAATTTTCAGGAAGTTTTATTTTTTTTTAATAAGCCAAAATAATTCTACTAGTAAATTTTTCTTTAGACTTGATCCTGCCCAATGAGTCAGAGAATGGGGGTTGTGTGGTAAGCATTGCAAGGCATGTGGCCCACCAGTACCCAGGTATACACACAGAAATGGAGTGATAATTATAAATCAGTCAGTCTTTCAATCACTTCTATGCACTATTCTAAGTGCAGGCGATAGAAAAACAAAAAAAACCACAGGGTCACGGTGCTTGCCCTTAGTAGCTTTCATTTTAATGGGGGAAACAATAATAGTTAGAAAAACAATGGTTTGTTCAAAGGACCAGCGAAATTAGTCACTCTCACTTCTGAACTGTGAGGTGATATTTTAGGTGAGACTTTGGCATTTTTTGTCATTTTGTCTTTGCTCCAAAAATCAGTCTGTCTGTCTGTCTGTCTGTCTGTCTGTCTGTCTGTCTGTCTGTCTGTCTCTCTCTCTCTCTCTCTCTCTCTCTCTTCTCTTTCTCTCTTCTCTCTCTCTCTCCCTCTTCCTCTTCCTCTTCCTCTCTCCTCTTCCTCTCTCCTCCCCTTCCTCTTTTTCTCCTCTTCTCTTCTCTCTCCCTCCCTTCCTCTCCCCCATCCAGCAAGCAGAGGTAAGGAGGGAGATCATTAGAAGCATGGGCTGCCATTGAAAAGGCAAGAAGGCTATTATTGCTGGATTGCTGAGTATTTGGAGGGGAGTAAAATTGTAAGACTGGAAAGGTAGCAAGAGGGGACAGGTTGTGAAGGGCTTTAAAAGGACAAGAGAATTTCACATATGATCCTGGAGGTGATGGAGAACCACTGGAGTTGATAGAGTTAGATGCTGACACAGACCAGTGCAGTAGGAAAATTATGTTGGCAGTTTAGTGGAAGATGAATTGGGCTGGGGAGAGACTTGAAGAAAGCCCCAAAAGTAGACTGGTGTAATCCCTGATGGCTTTCTGAGTGGAGAGAAGGGGCATCTGTGGGCATTCTGAAGGTTTAAAAAAATAACACCCCATGATTGGTAGCAGCCTGGATATTCAGAGTGAGGGCAGGTGAGGATTTGAGGATGCCATTTCAGGTGGTAAGCCTGGGTCACCCGGTGGATAGGGATAGCCTTGACAGTTATAGAGAAGTCTGGAAGAGGAGGAGAGAGTTTGGAGAGAAAGATAATAAGTTCTGTTTTGAACATAGTGAATTTGAGATGGCATGGGGACATCCAGTTCAAGACATTCAAAGGTACTTAGTGATATGAGACTGGGGCTTGGGAGGAAAGTTAGGGCTTGATATATAGGACAGCAAGATGGCATAGTCTTCGCTAGGCTTGGAATCAAGAAGACCCAAGTTTAAATGCAGCCTTAGACACATACTAGCTGTGTGACCCTGGACAAGTAACTTAATCCAGTTTGCCTCAGTTTCCTCATCTGTAAAATGAGCTCAAGAAGAAAATGACAGATACCTCTAGGGTAGTATCTTTACTAAGAACATCACCTTTGGTGTGAGCTTGCTGAGTCCTTTTCAGGGCTGCTCATTCACCTTTGGGGTTCCCCTTCGCCTTAGATCCCAGTTTGAGGTAACTGACAAGTCCCAAACTGGAGTTTGGGGAATGTCCAGGTTGAGGGTAACCGACTCAACTAAAGGACAACAAAATAGACTGGAGGCAGAACAGACACTTTATTAAAGGGTAAGTGTTATTTCAAGGAGACTTGTCTTAAAGTCAAGAAAAATGCCCCATTCAAAGTGAAGCGTTCACACATATTGAAAACGCTGTTCTGTAGAAAGTCTCAAGTCTTTCTCAGGCTCTTAAAAAAAACAAAAAACAACAACCAATGGTTTGTTTATAAGACCAGCAGAATAAGTCACTGTTGCTTCTGGACCATCCTCACAGCTGTCATTCGGGCAGTTGACAGCAGAAATCATATATTTTAGGGTGCTCACTTGGTAGCCAAGGCTGATGAAGTAAGATGATATTTCATGGATGTAAGACTATATAACATTCTTTTGTCTTTTTTGCTACTGCTCTGAACGTGGGGGTCAGTCAGACCTGAATTAAAATTTCACCTTTTCTATTAGGATCTTAGATTTAGAGCTAGAGCTAGAAGCAAGGTCTCCTAGTCCAATCTTGTCATTTTACCTATGAGGAAAGGAAGGCCTAGGGATGGTGAAGTGATTTGCCCAGGGTCACAGAGATATTAAGGGTCAGAAGCTTATTCAAATCCATGTCCTCCAGGGATTTCTAGCTATGTGCCCTTGGGCAGATTGCCAGATCTATTAAAGCATCTGTTTCCTCATCTGTAAAAAATGGGATACTAATACCTTTTTTGTGTGGGTCAGATGACAAAATATATGTAAAAAGAGTTTTGCAAAGTGTAAAAAAGTGCTGTACAAGTCCAATTCTTTTCTTCCTAGCACCAAGGGAAGATGTTTGCCAGAACTGTCACGATAAGAGAACTTTGTAAAACAAAACACTATATAAATGGGAGTGCTTTTTATTTTTACTCTTTTCTTTCCACTGATAGTATGGTAGTGGGTAGAACCCTGGAATTTGAGTCAGGATCTGGGTTTAAGTCCTAATCCTTATAACTATCTGTTTATGGTTTTGGACCTGTTGTTTCTCTATGAGACTTAGTTTTCTCATCTATAAAAATGAGGCATTGGGATTAGATGATTTCTTAAACCTATAATTCCTATTAGAATTTTCCTTTTTCCACCCTTAACAATCTTCCACCTATGAGACAATACACCGAAGTACAAGGGTTTAAAAAAAAAAAAAGAATTTTCCTTTTTCAAATAGAATATAAGTTTCTTGGAGGCAGGATTTTTTTTGGGGGGGTCTGTATCCTCTATAGCTTGCATATATGATGTGAAGTTGCGATGGAAACGTATTTTTAGGCCTGGATTATCTGTAAAGTTGTTACTAGAGACTTCAGAGAAAAACAATTTTTTTTTTATGTCTTCTTAGATTGAGAGATTCTCTAGACAAGTTTTGCTTTGTGATATTTTTCTCTCTCTGGTTTTTAAGAATTTTATTGTCCTCAAGTTATCTGCCAAGTTATCACATGGCAATTCTGAAATGACAAATGGAATTTTTATTGTAGAGTTTCAGACCTTGACTGTAGCTTTTTTTTTTTCCTCCTCTTAAGATTTTCCTGTGAATTACAATACTGGCATTCTCTAGAGGCTCGTTAATGATGCAGTCATAGTTTTGGCAAAGGAGAAACAAGGTCATGTTTCAAGTTTCTTCTTATTTTTAAACCATATTTTTGTTTCTATGTATCAGGAATTATTGATGAGTTGACAGAAATTTGTGGACACTTAAGTCTGATTAATTTATTTCTCTTTACCACCCAGACACCCATCTCTCTCTTTTTAATTATGGGAAGCAATTTGGTATTAATGGATAGAGGGCTGGGCTTGGAATCAAGAAAGGCCTAGTTTCAAATCCTGCCTCTGACACATTTGCTTTGTGACCTTGGGCAAGTCACTTAATCCCTTTCAGATACTTTACAAGACCCTAAATTATAGAGCTGCTGACCTTGGGAGGTTGGAGGTGGGAATAGAGGTAAGGGAGAGAGTGTAACTTTCTGCATCGAGTGCTTCCTCCATACTTAAAACCACAGAACTAGACTAAAAATAAAGAACCACAGCAGAAAATAGTGTGGGCAAGAAATATTAGAAAGACAGTTTTTGGAAACACAGAGCTAGCAATGCCCACCAGGTGTCCTTCATCTGGGATCCTTGAACGTCTTTGAAAACATTTTTTTTAAATAAACTGCATTTCATTATAATTGCTTCCTTTCATGTTTCATTGTATTTTATTTTATATGCATTTATTTATTAAAAAAAATAAACCCTTACCTTCTGTCTTAGAATCAATACTGTATATTGGTTCCAAGGCTAGGCAGTGGGAAATAAATGACTTGCCCAGGGTCATACAGCTAGGATGTGTCTAAGTCCAGATTTGAATCCAGGACCTTCGGTCTCTAGACCTGACTCTGAATTCACCTAGCTGCCACCTTATATATATTTTAAAACATTGCTCTAAGAGAGGGAACCCATAGGCTTCATCAGAAAAGTTTAGAATACCTGTTTAATCTTTGTCTTACAGGGCTTTCCCACTGTGTTAGGGACTTCCTCCACTTTCTCCTTACAAACTATGAGGGGACCAGTGGCACAACAGCCACTGACCAGCAGTTCTTTCTCATTCCAGCCTCTGCATGGTTTGGAATCTCCATTTTTGAAGGGAGAACCATGTTGAAGATTCATTTTGAGACTTGCACATATTCAGTGGACTTGCCATGATGGCTCATTTTCATTAATTTTCAAGAATTAATTGGCTTGAGTTAAAGAATAAGAGTTCTATAATTTTTTTATGGAAATGCTAGCAAACCTAGTCCAAGGTTGTGAATAGTTGTAAGAATGAGAAGATCATAGGTAACATAAATCACCTTGGTTAATTGTGAGCCTTCTTTTCTTCTTGTCTTCCATTGAAAGCTTGTATATTGGGTAGAACAAACTGGTTTCCTGGGCTGTATCTACCTCACTTTTTACTAGGTGCTGAGCTTTGGGCAGGAAGTGAGAGTTGAATTCCAACTCTGGTTCTTGCATTGAATGAGGGTGACCCGTGTAATTTTCTCTGCCTCAGTTCCTCACCTTTAAAATGGCCCTTGATTATCTTTGAAAAAGATTGTGAGGTTAATGCTATCAGCAGCATGAAAAATCATTGACTTTTTTTTTTTTTTTAATTTTAAACCCTTAACTTCTGTGTATTGGCTCCTAGGTGGAAGAGTGGTAAGGGTGGGCAATGGGGGTCAAGTGACTTGCCCAGGGTCACACAGCTGGGAAGTGTCTGAGGC
>NC_058131.1:400056886-400070757 GCF_016433145.1 Gracilinanus agilis | reverse complement strand
TCTCTCTCTCTCTCTCTCTCTCTCTCTCTCTCTCTCTCTCTCTCCCCCATGCTTTTTGTTATAGGATTGATACCGAGGTGGAAGAGTGGAAAGGATTAGGCAAACAGGGATTAAGTGATTTGGCCAGGGTCAGATTTGAGCTCAGGTCCTTTTGAATCCAGCCCTGGCACTCTATCCACTGGACTACCTAGCTGG
The DNA here is from genome assembly GCF_016433145.1 of Gracilinanus agilis. Taxonomy (NCBI): domain Eukaryota; kingdom Metazoa; phylum Chordata; class Mammalia; order Didelphimorphia; family Didelphidae; genus Gracilinanus; species Gracilinanus agilis. Next base: position 400,070,562 of record NC_058131.1, on the reverse strand, counting down.
CTTCTGTCTATCTTAAGTAGTTAAGTGAGTACCTGTGAAAAATAGTGCAATCAGAAATGTAGAGGGAAAAAGTACTGAATTTCAAATCAGAACATTCCAAGCTTGAATTCTGAGTCTCCTATGAATTCCCTTGAGTAACTTTGGGCAAATCAATTAACAACTTTGTGGCCTCAGTCTCCTCATCTGTAAAATTGGGGCGACTGTGGCAGTTGGACTAGATAAGGTCTTAAAACCCTTCCTGCTTTAAATCTCTGACACTCATAGCCCCGGGCTCCTTCTCCCCCTTTGAATGTACGAGGACTAGAAAACTTAAGTGTATTACTGTTCCATCTCCCAGCTTGCAGTCAGGAGGGGGGAAGGATTTCTTCTGCCTCTTCTTTTCATTTCTTCCCTGAGCCACAAGGATGAAGTAATCTAGTTTGCAGAGTCCAGGATTAGTTTCTCTTTAAGTTGCTGGGCAAGAGAGAACAAAAGGGAAGACGTCATGAGAAAATTTCCCAGTATATCTCTAGGCTCAGTGCAGGAAGAGCTATTGGAAAGTTCTGTCCTTCCCAGGAGGGAAATTAAAAAGGGAAGAAAGATCCTGGAAAAGTACCCCATGCCCCTGATCTAACTTCAGGAATTCATGTGTCTAAGCTTTCCACTGCCTCTGCCCCACCTTGTAGCTTAGTCCACTGCATGTACTGGTGGAATATACAGTGGCTGCTACCGACCCTTAAGAGGTTGATTTTTCCTTCGTCCATTGAAAATGAGATAATCAAGACCTAAGCTGCTTTTTGCACATTCATAGTTTCTTCTGCTCTCCTTGCTTTAAAAAAAAAAAAAAATCTCCTTTTCATCCCATTCTTGCTCTGGAGACATCCCCTAGAGGGAGATGTCCCAGCATTCTCTTTGTGGAATATAAATTGATGATTGTGGGAGGGAAATGAAGCAGAGGACCTTTGGGTACTTTCCAGGTTCTTCCATCCATTCTAATTGTCTCTGAACTTGAAGTAGGGGCTTGACAGAAAAAGCAACCTGGCCTACCACATTGTGGACTGTAAGCCCTTGAGAGAAGATGGGAGCTGTTTTGTGTTTATATTCCTGGTGTCAAGCACGGAGCTTTGCATATAGTAGGTCTTCCCTTAATGTTTGTTCATTGATTTGGGAGAAAATGTGGTAGAGTGGAAAAAGCTTTGATTTTGGAATCAGAGGGCCTGGTTAGAATCCTGGTTCCATATATTTACTACTTCTGTGATTTTGGTCAAGTCATGTAATTTTTTAAACCTCTAAAATGAGGAATTAGGTTAGGTGACCTCTAAGTTCCCTTTTAGCTCAGTATCTGCGTGTTTAAGAATTGAGTTTCTGAAGACTGAAGTCCTGGAATACAATTTTTTTTAATAACAAATTTCCACATAAGTTTACCCAAGTTATATGATCCATATTGTCTCCCTCCCTTCTTCCCTCTCCCTTCCTGGAGCTGGCAAGCAATTCAGTTTGGGTTATATGTGCATATCACACAAAACATGTTTCCATGTTCATTTTTGTAATGAATAATCTTATAAAACCAAAACCCCAAAACCAAAACCCAAATAAACAAGTGATAAATCATCCTTTCATCTGCATTCTGACTCCAACAGTTCTTTCTCTGAAGGTGGAGAGCATTCTTTGTCATCAGTCCCTCAGACTTGTAATGGATCATACAATGAAAAGTTTTTTAAAAAAAACCAAACAGTTCCTACTCCAAAGAGCTTATAGTCTAATTGGGGAGACCAGTGCGAGAACAACCGCATATAAACCAGGCAAGTGTATATAGGCACATAGATTAATGACTCATATTTAGCAAGCATCTAAAAACTAATATAACACTTTCTTCATAGTAACCTTAAAAGCTAGATGAACAGGTGTTATCTGTTTTATAGATGAGGAATAATAGAAAAATCAACTTTTTTTTTTTTTGAACTGCTCATGTGTTTCCACACATCTATCCTACCATTTTGCTCTAAGGAGGGATATTTTCTGAAAACTTTTTGAATTGTTGTGGGCAGGCAGGCAGGCCACAAGCCTTTTATTTTAGAACTGGAGATGCAAATACAATCAATCCAAGAAACTGTCCGTCCCTGCCCTCTAGGAACTTAAATCCCAACGGGAGAAGATAACACCTAAAAGGAAGATAAAAGTGAGGGAGTTGAGGGCACTCATTGGGAGGCCATGATACTGAAATTTGAGAAGTCAGAAGCAGATTGTGGATCTTGGTTGTTTTGAAGGCTAGCCTTAGATATAAACCACTTTCAGTTACTTCCAACAAATCCAGTGATGCCTGCTTTTCCCACAATTATTTGTGTAGGGTTTTGACTTGTTTATCAAAGGCTCTTGAGAATGTCTAACCAGTCTTCTTCTGGGCATGGATGGAATGTTGATCTTTCTTTATCATTGCCTTAGGGTGATGGGCCATAGATTTTTGTTATATATAGATTTTGTTCTAATATAGATTATAATATATCATACAATATTTATATACAATTATACATTATACAATAATTGCATACTTACATAATAATATATAATACTATATTATATCTATAATATAACATATAGCATAATATGTAGATTTTGTTATTATATAGATTTTGTTGATATGGAATGGGTTGCTTTGAAAGGTGCTTTTCAAATACATTTTAGTCCCCTTTACAATTCTAAAGGTATATCTTAACATTGGTTTGGTGTATTTATTACTGCTTCAAAACTGCTTACTGTTTTTATTTGGTTTTACTTTCGGGATACAATCAATGTAATAATGTATTTTGCCCAACTGTTCTCCTTGAACTCTTCCTGCACTGTATGCCTTACCTAGAGGAGACCCAGAGATCAAGCTATTTATAGGAACCATTTTCATCCATTGGTTCAATGAAACCTCTACGTTTAATCTTAGAGCTTTTAGCATCTGTCTTTTCTAGGCATATATCAAGAATAATACAATTATGATGTTATTTTTCAGAACTGATAGTATTTATTTGTAGGTATGAAAGCTATACTAGAAAAAGCTGAATTTAGCAAAATTTCCCATTCCACTCCAGCCCATTCTTCATTCGGCCACCAAATTTGATTTGATTTTCCTAAAGTGCAGGTCTGATCCTGTCATTCCTCCTATTCAATAAATTCCAGTTGCTTCTTTTTGCCTACAAGATCAAACGTAACATCCTCTGGTTTTTGAAGTCTTTCATAATCTAGCCTTTGTACCTTTCCAGTCTTCTCATACTTTAATCTCTTTCTCCTGGCCTCCTTGCTGTTTCTCATGCCAGACAGGGGGATGACTCTGTTTTACTCCACATGTTTGCATTGACTCTTTTCATTCCTAGAATTATCTCTTTTCTCATCTATATCTCCTGGCTTCTCTGCCTTCCCCCCCCCCCCCCCCAAGTCCATCTAAAATCCTACCTTCTTCAAAAATCTTTTCTTGATGTCCCTTCATGGTAGTGCTTTTTTCTGTTGGCTGTCCTTAGTTTGTGCTGTACATATTTTACTTTATGTATGATTGTTTTCACATTGGGCTCCCTAATCAGACTGTAAGCTCTTTGAGAGAAGGAATTGTTTTTTTAGAAAAGCATTTTGTGGTACCCCAGGACTTTATACAGACCTGGCACATCATAGATGTTTTATAAATACCTCTTAATTTCATTTGACTTGAAGAGTGACCAACTTCAGAGAAACATGCTTGTCTTTCTGACAAATCAGTCAGCAGGCATTTAAAAGTCCTTGCTTTCTGTCCTAATAACAACTCTCAGTAAGAAGGGCAAAGGCTAGGCAAAAGGGGTGATTTGTCTAGGTTCATGGAGCTAAGGAAGTGTCTTAGGGCAGATATGAACCCAGATCCTCCTTACACCAGACCTGATTCTCTAAATATTGTGCTACCTAGGGCCTCCCTGCTTCCCCCAATAGCAGGCATTTATTAAGACCCCACCATATACCAGACACTGAGCTACATCACAGGGATATTTAAAAAAAAAAATGAAATAATCTCAGCTCTCCAGAAGCTTCCATTCAACCCAGAGACAAGTACTCATGTAAATACAGTAGGATGCATCTAAAGAAAATAAATGCAAATTAAAAAAAGTAGATAAATGAAAGATAGGGAAGAGACTATCAGCAATGTTTTGAAGAGAGGGACATTGCGAAGTAGACATGAGGGGGTTGTTTTAGTATATTCCAAGGATAGATAGGGGAAGCTAGTGTGAAGACCTGGAGATGGAAGATGAAGTGTGATGAGGGAGGAACAGAGAGAAGGCCAGTTTGGCTAGACTGCAGAATATAGAGGAGGAGGAGTAAAATACAATGAGACTGGAAAGACAGGTTAGGACCAGTTTGTGAAAGAGTTTGCACTCTATCCTAGAGATATTAGGGATATCCTGGATTTTTCTTTAGTGACCTGGTCAGGTATGAGATTAAGGGAAATACCTTTGGTACCTGTGTGGATGCTAGACTGTAGTGGGGAAAGACTTGAGGCAGAGAGATCAATTAGGAGGATAATAGTACTAGCTAGTCTGCTAGTAGAAAGATGGTAGCTGAACTAAGAAGGTAGCTTTATAAATGGCAGCTGCATGAGTAGAGAGAAGTAATCAGTGATGGAAGGTGTTGTGGAGGTAGAAGGGGCAAGATCTGACAAATATTGGAGACAAGGGGTGAGGGAAGGTGAGAAATTCAAGATAGTTACTGGAGTTATGAGTCTGGGAAACCAAAAGAATGGTGGTGGTGCCTTTGATAGAAATAGAAAAATTTGAAAGAGAAATAGGTTTTGGAGGAAAGATGAGTTTTCTTGTGGGTGTGTTAAATTTGAGATGTTTCTGAGATATTCAGTTTAAAATATCCATTAAGAGGTTGTTGATAAAAAACCGAGGCTTAGAGGAGAAACTGGAAATGGATATATGTGATTCATCTATATAGCGATGATTTAAAAAAGTTAATGGGTACCATCAAGGTCACTGAGAGTGATGAGGACCCAGGACAAAGCCCTAGAGAATATCCAAAAATTTAGAGAATTAGATTCAGAAAGTGATCAGATAGGTAGGGTGAGAACCAACAAACAAACAAACCTAGAGAGGAGATAGTATTCAGGAGGGGAGATAGCCAGCACTCCTTTTCAGAGTTTGTTTTTTTTTGCCATAATTTAATTTTTATTTTTATATTATTGCCATAAAATTTGGCAATAATTAGTAATTTTGGAAAGAAAAGTTTCAGTTGATCCAGATTGCAAAAGGCTAAGTAAAGAGTGAGATGACAGGAAATGGAAGCAAATAGGGTAGGCAGTTTTTTCTTTTAATTTGGTTGAGGATATAGAATTATAGCTTGAGGGAGTGGGAGGATTTAGGGAAGGTTTTTAAGGATGATGAGCCTTGGATAGGAGAGTAGGAACCAGTAAATAGGAAAAAGTTGAAGATTAGAGAAAGCTAATTAAAGGAGAGATCTTTTGGAAAAGACATGAGAGGATGGGATTAAGGGCACCTATAATAGACTTGACCTTGCCAAGGAGAAAATTCATCTCAAGGAAGGGAGGAGAGAGCTCGGGGAGTGGATGAGTTCAAGGAGTTTTGATATAAAAAGAATGAAAGAAGAGGGAGCTCATGGTGAAAGACTTCAGTTTCTCAGTAAAGTAAGAGGGAAGGCCCTCAGTTGACAGATATGGAAGGTTTGAGCAAAGAAAACAAAAGTTTGGGATAACTTTTGTAGGGAATGAAATAGAGAACCTACTAGGAGGGGGAAAAATGATTCCAATACTGTGGTATAAACCCAATTGTGTTTGTTTGGATAACATGTATTTATTGTGTACCCAGGAAGCATGGATGTGTGATTTTTTTTTTCCCCTCTAGTTTGGTCATCTGGGGATGAGTGAGGAATAAATGTTGATAGGAAAAGCTTGGTTATCTCTAGGGTTTTGACTGCGAAGTGAGGAAAGTAAAGTCAAGAGCAATGGATTAAGAGAGGAGTAAGGAGTACTAGAGCACTTAAGGGAGAAAGAGGAAAGGAGTAATGTCTTGAGAAATGCATTGGAGGCCATTGTGAGAATATAAAAAGAGCCCTGGGACTGGAATCGGAAAGACCTAACTTCAAATCCAGCCACAGACCCTTACAAGCTATGTGTTCCTGGGCAAACCACTTAACCCTGTTGGTCTCAGTTTCCTCATCTGTTAAGTGGGCTGGAGAAGGACATGGCAAACGCTTCGGTATCTTTGCCGAGAAAAGCCCAAAGTGAGTCATGAAGAGACTGAAACGACTGAACCACAACAGATTGAGGAAGAGAGATGGTGAAGTAGGCACTGAACTCTGAGTAACTAATGAAATAATATTTGTAAAAACTTGGCACATAGTAGGTGCATAATAAGTGTTTATTCCCTTCCTATGTGAGGAGTACATGTGAGAAAGGAAGGAGAATGAAGTGGGGGTTGGTACATACTAGCTGCCGTGATTTGAGGAAAAATTTAATCCCATGATCTTTTTTTTTTTCTTTTTCTTTTTTGTTTTTGTTTTTGTTTTTCTTTTTGTAAATTTGTAAATTTTTATTTAATTAACTAATTTAGAATATTTTCCCATGGTTACAAGATTCATGCTCTTCCCCCCCCCCCCCCCCACCCCTGCAACCCCCTCCCTTAGCTGATGCACAATTCCACTGTGTTTTTTTTTTTTTTTTAAACCCTTAACTTCTGTGTATTGGCTCCAAGGCAGAAAAGTGGTAAGGGTGGGCAATGGGGGTCAAGTGACTTGCCCAGGGTCACACAGCTGGGAAGTGTCTGAGGCCACTGGGTTTTATATGTGTCATTGAACAAGACCTATTTCCAAATACTGTGATCTTAAGAGAAGAGGTTACTGAACAATGTCAATAGAGGGAGAATCTGTGGGGAGAGAGAGAGAGACAGACAGAGAGAGGGAAAGGGAGAAAGAAGGTGGGAGAGAGAGAGATAAGAAGAGGGAGAGACAGAGACAGGGAGAGGGAGAAGTAGGGAGAGGGAGAGAGACAGACTAGGGTAGTGGGAAGGAGTACCCTGAGTTCCCTCTTAGTACCTGTGTGGGTTGGAGGTAGGAAATAAAGGGATACTCGAGTGGCCTGTTGGGGAGGATGCAGTATTGTCTCTTTGAGGGCAAGTAGATAAAGGAATGTGAGAAAAAGAGGTCTAGGATGAAGAGAGGTTGATCTGGTGGGAATCAGCCCGCCAAGCTTCCTTATCTTGGAGGAATCTTGCCATTCCTATTCCACAGCAGAAAGAAAGGATGTGACTTTGCTTGTCTGCCAGAGGAGTAAGCAAATGAAGGCTCTTTACCAAGTGTTGCCTTGAGAGCAGTCAGAACTGAAAGGGTGCATTTCCAGGTGAGTTTATTAGCCCTACTCTTGGGTGTAACCCATTTATTGGTTCAGATCAAGTCACAAGGCACCTATATAGAGTGAACATGGACTTATTCACAAAATTCTAGGGAAATTCTCCTCTCTCTCAAATTCTAAGATAAATACAAGGAAATAGATCCTCATGCCACAGTGAATACAGGATATCAATTTAAGATTAAAATTAATATCTAATAGCACCAGGTATCATATTTTATAAGATTTATTAATAATCACTTGAAGTAGAGGAAATAAAAAGACAAAAGTAAAAACCTGAGTAAAGAGAAGTTTTCCCAACCTCGTTAGAGGGAGAAGAAAACATGAGGGTAGAGCTGTACAAAACTTATATCTTCCTTACGTTAGCATGTAACGTGAGAAGGAACATGGGAAGCTAGGAAAGAGTTCTGGGGTTCAGTATTCTAATTATACATCCATTACTCTGAGACATGGTACTGGATGAAATGTTAAATAATTAATGTTAAAGAAGGGCTTATATAAATTCATGGAGGGATAGTTTTAGTTGATGATCTTTATTATTATTATTTAAATCCTTACTTTATGTCTTAGAATCAATGCAGTGTATTGGTTCCAAGGCTGAAGAGCAGTAAGGGTTAGGCAATGAGGGTTAAGTGACTTGACCAGGGTCACACAGCTAGGAAGTGTCTAAGGCCAGATTTGAACCTAGAACTGTCTGTCCCTGGGCCTAGCTCTCAATCTACTTAGCCACCTAGTGCCCTGACCTTTATTATTAAAAAAAAAAAATCATTAAATTCCTACTGTGGTGCAGTGGCAAGGCCCATATGGAGATGAGAAAGCACAGGGCATGATCTATGTGAAAAGTGAAGGGGAGTGATTCTTTATAAGGATGGAAAGGTAAGTTGGAACAAGATTGTGGATGGTCTTACTTGGGGGAAATTAAGCGTGTTTGGGTTTTAGTTTTGATACTTTTGGTTTCTTGGGGTTTAGTTTGATATTTTTGGTTTCTAACATCTTGTTGGTATCCCAAGTGTTTTTTCCTTTTCCCTGAGAGACATCCAATATAACAAATAGAATTTTTTTTAAGACAGGTGGGGGAGAAAAGCACGACTGATCAATACATTGAGAAAATCTTGGGGGGGGGGAATGCAGTGTTGGACCTCCCACCTCCATGAAGTGGTAGTTTGGGGGTGTCTTGTCATATTTCCATTTGAACCCTACTTGATCTCTATAATTTTGTTCCATTTACTTAAATTTTTTTTTAATCCTTACCTTCTGTCTTAGAATAGTGTGTATTGGTTTCAAGGCAGAAAAGCAGTAAGGGCTAGGCAATGGGGGTTAATTGACTTAATTGCCCACAGCTAGACAGTGTCTGAGGCCAGATTTGACCCCCAAACCTCCAATTCACTGAGCCACCTCTCTGAGTCTGTTCCATTGACTTTTTTTTTTTTTTTTAAACCTTCACCTTCAGTCTTGGAGTCAATACTGTGTATTGGCTCCAAGGCAGAAGAGTGGTAAGGGTAGGCAATGGGGGTTAAGTGACTTGTCCAGGGTCACACAGCTGGGAAGTGTCTGGGGCCAGATTTGAACCTAGGACCTCCCGTCTCTATGCCTGGGTCTCAATCCACTGAGCTGCCCGCTGTTCCATTGAGTTTTAATTTTTTTTTTCTGTGTCTTTCTTTTACATTATTGCATTTACTATGTATATTATTTTCTTGGTTTTACTAATTCATCCTGCATCAGTCCATATAGATATTTCAGTGCTTCTCTATAGTAATCACACATCATCTCTTTACAACATAGTAATATTCCATTATATTCATATACCACAATTTATTTAGCTATTCCTCAATTGGTGGGCATCTACTTTGTTTCCAGTTCTTAGCCAGGTCATCTGTCAGAGCAAGAAAGGACCAGAGAAACCATTTAATTTTGCAAATAAGGAAACTTGCCTTTAACCTTCTGATGCATGGAGGTTTTCCTTTGCTCTTCCACCAAGCCTTCTTCATTCTTTGGTGGTAATGTCAGAGACAGCATGTCGGGCTGGATGGAACATTGATCTGACAGCATTCCTTATGTGCTTATGAGAAACAAGTTCAGCGTCCTATTATCGTTAGGAGCCAGGATATGTGGGTGGCTTTTCCATGAGATGGAGTCTTTGCAGCCTCCAGCTTGTCATTGCCATTTCTTTTTTTTTGGACTCTGTGGTCCTAGGAGGCGATTCTCTGAAGCAGAGTGACAGACAGGCTGAATCTTACCTTTTCCATTTCCCGCCTCAGGGCCCAGGGGTTGGGTGGGAATGGTGGATTTCTTGGCTCCCTGTGGGGCTGGGGCTCAGCCTAATGGCATGATGGGGGAGAGAGATGTCAGAAGCCTGAGTTCATCTTGGCTCATAATTTGTTGGATGATGGTTGCTAGGAGACAGATAACTTCGTCTGTCTACTCTACATAAAGAAGGATGGGCAGTTTAAGTAGGTGGAAGGACCTTTACTTCTGAGACCAGGGGAAAGGGCTTCGGACCTCGAGCTTCTAGGAGTCAGTGTGTATTGTTTAATTTCCCTATGGAGGTGTTTTTTTTCTGGGATGTTGATTGTTACTACCTCTTCTCATTTTTCTTGTTTGCTTGTTTTTATTTGCATCGTGCTCTTCATGATTCCTTTTCAGGTTTTCTTGGCAAAGATACTGGAGTGGTTTGCCGTTTCCTTCTCCAGCTCAATTTTTTACTGATGAGGAAATTGAGGCCAATAGGGTTAAATGACCTGCCCAGGGTCATACAGCTAATAAGTGTCTGAGATTGGATTTGAACTTGAATCTTCCTGACTCCAGGCCTGGCATTTTATTCACTGCGACCCATAGCTGAGGAGAAAACTCAGTTTAACTCTTCCTTAATGGATCTCTCCTTAGCTTTCACCTTGCTTTTGGACTTCTGGCATTCTGGACCCTCTGATTATAATGATAATAACTATGTAGTTAAAAATTTGAAAAATGTTTTACATACATTATGTCATTTGAATCTTATGACCACCCTGTTAGCCAGGTACTAGAGATATTACTCTGTTTTACTAAAGAAGAAACTTGAGGGGAGCAGCTGGGTGGCTCAGTGAACTGAGAGCCATGCCTAGAGATGGGCAGTCCTAGGTTCAGATCTGGCCCCAGACACTTCCTAGCTACGTGTCCCTGGGCAAGTCACTTAACCCCTATTGCCTAGCCCTTACCACTCTTCTGCCTTGGAACCAATAGGTAGTATTGATTTTAAGGCAGAAAGTAAGAAAATAAAAGGAACTTAATAAATGTAGAGTGGAATGTGCACTGGATTTGAAATCAGGAAAACTGGTTTTGAATCTTGTTTCTGCCACTGGAATGACAAGGGATAAGTCTTTTTGTTTCTGCATAAGCCTCAGTTTCCTGGACCATAAAATAAGGGGCTTAATCTAGGTCTTTTCCACTGCTAAATCTTATGAATAAATAAATCTCCTTTTCTTCTGGGAGCTTTCTGAGGGCTCTCCATTTAGAAATGATTCTACACAAAAATTCCAACTTGAGTTTCAGTAACTAACTATGGTTTAATGGCTTACCTCCCTGGAGGGCAGTCCTTGATCAACATTTGTGTATTCTCTTGCCTGGTAGAGATTGTCTGTTTGTCTCCTCCTCCAGCAAACAGGCTACCTCTAGTGTTTATCAACACAAGCAGCAGGCTCTTGGTTAGGACTCTTCTCTCGCCACTTAATGGGAAAAGGTTTATTTAAAACAATGACAGAGGGTCCTTTGATACTGCCTGTAGGAGGGAAGGCTGATCCACTTCCATCTCTAACTCAAAAAACACTCAATCCAGAACTGAGTGACTTTTGTTTTCCAAAGGAGAGATTTTTCTCTTTGGTCACAAAAAGGACAAAAAAGGAAGAGAGAAAATAAATATTTATTAAGTACCTACTATGCGTCAGGCACTATACGAAGAGCTTTTATCATTTGAAGTAATGAACTTAATATGAAGAGACACATTTTCAAACATAGCTAAAGTGGGAATTTGTCTTGCTAGACTAGGATGTGTATTTAGGTCTTTATTTGGGGTGGTGGTTAATTAGCTCAGTGTAGATTAGGGAGAGACAGATTCACTTCAAAATGCCTATTAATTGGAAAAATAAACTTAACACCTTTTTTTTTAAAGAGAGGGTAGGCAAATATCAATGAAAAACAAAATATATGCCAACATTTTCTCCTGGCTCAATCAGGAAGCATGAGGCATGAGAGAAGATGTTCCCAGTCCTGGAAATGTTGACTAGGGATACAAGTGTTTTCTGGGTTAGGAAAGAAAGAAAACTATGTCCCATGAGTAGAAAAATGATGGAAGACATGTGAGAGGGAAAGAAATTTAAGGATAGAAGAGGCTTTCATAGCAGCATGGTAGACTTGATACAGCACTGGAGCTGAAGCCAAGAAGATCCTGGGTTTGAATCCCCTCTCAATTGATTCTTATTTGTAACCTTAGACATAACTTCATCTTTCTTAGTCTCGATTTCCCCATATTTAAACTAGAAATAATAATTTCACCTACCTCACATGGTTGGGTTGAGAAGTAAATGAGATAATGTCTATAAGTATTTTGTAAATTTTTAAATCACATATAAATGTGAGCTGTTATTATTACACAGTCTAAAGAAGAGAGCTAAACAAGATAGGGATATAGGATCATAGCATTATACTTTTAAAGTTGGAAAGGTTCTTAGATGACATTGAATCCTACTCTTATAGATAAGGAAATTGAGGCTGAGGAAGCTTAAGTGATTTGCTCAAGGTCCCACAGCTAGTAAGGATTTCAGGCAAGATTTGAACACAGTTCTTTCTCACTCAATGTCCAGTGCCCTATCTGGTGTGCCCATGAGGGCTTAGTTCAAACAGAATAAGTAAAGAGAGAATGACAGCAAGGGGAAATGTTATTTTGTTGTTGTTGTTTTGTTGTTGTTGTTTTGTTGTTTTTTGCCTGGAAGCTGAATCACAGGGATTAGAAGATAAAATAAGATTCCGCTGTGTATAGCATTATCTGTCATTCGTGTTGTCACAGTCCTGTGATAATGAACAAAAACATCCCTGACTTTCCTCTTCAGCACTAGGGAAGAAGCACAATTGGGCATGATGATAGGAGCAATATTCTGAGATAAAGTCCTGATGGCAAAAAGGCAAAAATTCTATTCCTCATGCTTGGAATATACTTCCTTCTCATTTCCACTTTACAGAACTCCTGTCTTCCTTTAAAGTTCATCTAAGCTGCTACCTTTTGGGGAAACCTTGACCTGATCTCCCCAGTTGTTAATATGCCCTTTCTACAGCACACACACACACACACACACACACACACGATACACTGCTTAGTATTTACTCCCGATATATTTTCTTTTTACTTATTTGGGATTGTATTGGACCATCTCTCCCCAGGAGAATTTACATTTTTCTTCTGTTCCTTGAGAACAGGGGATGTTTCATTTTTGTCTTCATTATCCTCAGACGCTGGAACAGTGCCTAGCATGGAACAAGCAATAGATAAATGCTCGGGAGATGTTAGAAAATAGAAGTTGTTAACTTTATTGTATCCTAGACTCCTGTGGCAGCCTGGTAAAACTTGTGTATCTCTTCTTAGAATACGTTTTCCAAATAAACAAAATAAAATATATGAGATTACAAAGGAAACCAAAGATGTATAAAAATAAAAATGTAACTTTTTTCCCAGCCAAGCTTATGGAACCCCAGTTATCTATCCACATGATCATACCTGTTATAATGAATGATTCTCTGGGAGGGAAAAGGAGAAAATCTTTATTGAAAAATAGGGATGATTTCTTAAAAATACTATATTAATACGATGCATTTTTAAAAAAGCCCAACTGAAAGAGATGTGAAGAGGCAACATGAGCTAAGATGTTTTCTCCTTAAAAGCAAGATCAACTTAAAATTTATTAAATGCCTACAATATGGCAGGCACTGGGGATGCTGAGAAAGTCAAAAAGATAGTTTCTCTTCTCAAGGAGTTCACTTCACCTTCTAATGGATGAGACAATATACCAACAACTTTGTATAAATGAGCTATGCACAGCATAAATTTGTTAGGGACCAAGACTTTAAGATAAAATAGTCACTCTTCTAAGAATAGATATCATTCACTCTTCTAAGATAAGATATTGATCATAGGCCCAGCCATGCTTGGAGACAGTAAGACGCCACAAGAGATTTTCTATGCTCCCTTTCCGCGTTCCTTTCCCCTTAGTATCTGCCGACCCCCTTCTGCCCTCAACCTATATATTCTTGTCATAGATCTGCAATAAACGAGCCTTGCATCCATCCAAACGACTCTGTGTCTTGC
>NC_058131.1:400022093-400050319 GCF_016433145.1 Gracilinanus agilis | reverse complement strand
CATTCCTTATAGCAGAGTAACATTCTTTTTTTTTTTTTTTTTTTTTTTGCCAACTTGCAAAAAATTTAATTAATTAAGAATATTTTTCTATGGTTACACAATTCATATTCTTACCCTCCTCTCCTCCCACCCTCTCCTGTAGCCAACAAACAATTCCACTGGGTTTTACATGTGCAGAGTAATGTTCTAATAGAGCCATATCTCATATTTTATTCCCCCATCACTCAGGGATGGGACATGCATTTCCCACCTAGCTTATTGGATAGCACAGGTAATGCTGCTATGACTTTTTTGTTCCTGGATATCCCCTTATGGTTTCATGCTATGTGGTGCTTGGAGTGAGATCTCTAAGCTGGAGGCTGCAGATAATTTAGCATGATAATGTAATATACTATACTATAATGTACTATACTGTAATGTAATGTTATATAATGTAATATATTATATTATATAGAATATTATATAGAATACAATATATAGTATATAATATACATATAATATACAAAATATATAATATAATTAATATAACATAATAATTATAGACTGTAACAATATTTTATAATAATATAGAATGTAGCATAATATATAACAATATCATAGAACATAATATATAATATCATAGAATATAACATAATATTACATAACAACATCATAGAATATAGCATATATAATATTATAACATATAAAAATAATTTAATATAGAATATAACATACAATAATATCATAGAACATAACATACTATATAACAGTATCATAGAACATAACATATCATATAACAATATCAGAATATAACATAATATTATATGTCATTACATAATTATATAATACTAATACTAATTATAACTGGGCTTGTGCCATAGTGTCCTTGTAATTCTCACCACTTGAAAGCTTCAAGTAAGGCTGTGTGAGATGGACTTTAAAAAAAAGAAAAAGACATTTTAAAAATTAAAAAAACAAACGAACCTGTACCTTCTATCTTGGAATTGCCACTCAGTATCAGTTCCAAGGTAGAAGAGCAGTAAGGGCTAGGGAGTTGGAATTAAGTGACTTTCCCAGGTTCACACTGCTAGAAAGTATCTGAGGCCACATTTGAACTTCATCTCCAGGTCTGACTATCTAGGCAGCTAGACTTGAGGATAATTGCATTCAGCCTGACTTCCTGCCACCACTTAGCAGAGAGCTGGCCAGATGTGCTCCCAGGAGGCTCTGAATGCCAGTTGTCTGGGGAAGGATTCTGAGGCTGGGGGGGTGGGGGAAGTTTCCTTTTGGGGACTGCAATGGATACTGGTTCGTTCACTTCGTGCACTGTTGCTACATCATTCTTACCTCTCTTGCTGCTCTTCTTCCTCTTTATACTACGGAAGGAAGAATATAGGCTTGAAAGTCATTAGGAGGGGAGGAAAAGACTTTCATGTTATATGTACTTTATAAATTTATATATATCTATATTATTGGGCAACTGCTAGAAAGCCACTTCCTTAAGGGGCCTTAGGGAGGAACTCAGTTCCTGCTGAGTTTAGAAAACAGTTGCTGCAATGAGATAATTTAACTTTAGCTTATTTCACTAGTTGAGTGATCCTTAAATTCTTTCTGTACATCATATGTTTATGAGTAGCTTAGTTTAGATTATTTTGCCAGTTTAGTGATGCTTACATTTCCTCTACATTTCATGCCCTTCCATTATGTTTTTTTTTTTTTTATTGTTGTTTAGTTGTTTTTTTCAGCTGTGTCCGACTCCGTAACCTTTTTGGAGGTTTTCTTGGCAAATATACTGGAGTGGTTCTCTATTTCCATCTCCAGCTCATTTTATAGAAGAGGAAACTGAGGCAAACAGTTAACTAACTTGTCCAGGGTCACAAAGCTCGTAAGTGTTCGAAGTTGGATTTGAACTCAGGAATAGGAATACTGGCACTCTATCCACTGAGCCACCCTCCCTGCACTCTTCTCTTGAGCTTTTTAATATTGGAACTTCAAGAGTTGCATTTCTTCATTCTATTCATGCTTAAAGTTTATAATCTCGTTACATTTAATTTTGAATTTTATGTGTGGTTGCTTTTCCCATACATTGTTGTAGTTATTGCAGGCTGCACATTTAAGACAAAATAAAACAAATTACTGTGCCATAGTGCCTCAACCTTTCACTTTCAAAAGTGAAATTAAATGTATACCGTAAAAATTTCCAGAGCCCTGAACCATCAAGTGACTAATGCTCTTCCCTAACAATTCCATTCTTCTGTATTTTTTGTTTGATGGCTTATGAGATTCTAAGAGAAGCAGCAGGGCTTAGTATTGTATTTGGAGTCTAGAAGTCCTGCCCCTTACTAGTTTTATGATTATAGGCAGATTACTTAATTTCTCTGATACTCATTTTTTCTCCTGTCTATAAAATGGGGATGACAACACCTCCCATACCTATCTTACAAGGTTGTTGTGATGATCTAATGGTACAATTCTTGGCAAAGAGTTTAGCAAACTTTTAAGTGCTCCACGAATGCCATTTATAATAATAGTGTAATCTAAGTTCTATTTCTGGCTTCTATATTGTGCCAGGAACTAAGGAGTGGTTCATATTATCTTTCCATTGAGAGTTAAAAGATATTTTCATTTCTCTGTCAATAATGTTCTTTTGGCGAATTGTTCTACCTCAAGTTTATCTTGTCAAGGCTTTAAAAATGTGAATGCCCATCATGTGCCCTGTTGGCTCGTCTGAGTGCAGAACAGAAATAGTAACAACTAGAAGCTTTTAATTAGAGATGAGGGAAATAGGGGGAAAAGAGAAGTTCAAAGGAACAACAATTTATCAAGCACCTACTATGTGTCAAGAGAGGTGCTAAGCTCTTTGTTGTCTCATTTACAATAACCCAGGGAGCTAGCTGCTGCTTTGATCTTCATTTTATAGATGAAAAGATTGAGGCAAAAAAGAGTAAGTGACTTTTCCAGGATCATGTAGCTTAGAAAGTATCTTTGAGTCCAAATTAGTCCCAGGTTCTTTAGGTAGTTAGGTAACCCTGAGAAGTTGACCAGAGCTGATTCCTAATTAGTTCTAGCTAAATGGGAACAGGTAGAACTGTTGGATTCAAGACGATCCTTTGCCCTTTAGCCCCAAGTACATTTTAAGATTTGGAAAAAGCCTGGAAATTTAAAGCAAAACTAGGGAGAACCCAGAGAATTCAGTCTAACTCTTACAGCTTTCCTTTGATTCATGGAAGGTAGCAGTCATGCTGGTGGTAACATCTATTTGTCTCTTTTCTCTAGTTAGGAAGTTGTCCCTTTTCTGCTACAAATTTTGGCACTGCCACCAGGCAAGTAAGATTAGGAGCAAATGAGAACCAGCCAGCACTTCCTCCCTTCCTGCCTCCTTTTTCATATTCCCCATTGACTTTTCCTTGATTCACGGGAAGAAACCAGTCTTCATTTAAATGGATAGAGTGAAAAATGTTGACCTAATTGTCCTCTTTGGACTATTGTTCTGGTAAATTATTGGCCTTCAGAATTTTGTCTCCCTCCCTCCCTCTGTTCCTTCCTTCCTTCCTTCCTTCCTTCCTTCCTTCCTTCTTTCTTTCTTTCTGGACTTTTTCTTTCTTTTTTTTGATGGGAGGAACCAAAGCATGCCCTTCTCAGGTTGCCAGCATCACTATGAAAGCTATTCTATCTGCTGGCTGAGATGCCAGTTGGCACCCTAATCATCCCATACTCTAATTACCCATGCATAGCTGCTGGTAATAGAGGGATTATTCAAAGGCAGTTTACAGGAAGAGTGAAGAGTTTCCCCTGGCCATTTTATTTCTAGGGCATAAGGCTTCACAGGACTCAGGTGGGCTGGGTTTGAAAGGTCCATGTAGAATTCTGTGGTTTTACAGTTTTATTGTGTCTTGGGTATGCTTTATTATCCTACATTGCCAAGTTTTCACCATTGCTGACTAGATCCTAATTCTTTTGGCCTATGGCCAAGTTGAAATGTACTTCATTTAATGCAGTATAGGGGATCTTGAAGAGCATTCAAATCTATTTTTTTTTAAACCCTTACCTTCAATCAGGACTGTGTATAGGTTCCAAGGCATAAGAGTGGTAAGGGCTGGGAAGTTGGGGGGCCCAGGGTCACACAGCTGGGAAGTGTCAGAGACCAGATTTGAACCTAGGACCTCCCTTTTCTAGGTCTGGCTCTCAATCCACTGAGCCACCCAGCTGCCCCAATCCCTTCATTTTACAGGTAAGCTAAGTACCTCTCTATCTCTTCCTACCTTTCCCTCTCTTTACTACTTACTCCTTTGATTTAATAAAGTTATTAGGTTACTCTCAGCCTTATAATTTAATTATTGCAATAGTACTTATCACTACTTACTGAGTGATTGTACATATTTATTCATTTCACTTAATAGTGGATAGGCCAGGCTGTTTGTTCTTGGCTTCCTCCCTTTTGGTCTCATTATCTTTGCCAAACAGAGACGGGTAGAAGTAAGACAGTGCTGTGCCTCTAGTAGATCAGAGAAGAGTTTTCTTTTCACTAAATTAATTTGAAATTGTATGTAATGATCCCAATGATTCTTTTTGAAAAGTTCTTGTTATGTACTACTAGTTTATCACGTGAAAGATTTCCCCAAGTCACTAATAAGATATCCAAATCAAAACTGTGCTTAAGTTTCACTTCCTATCAGCAAATTGGCAAAGTGGAAATGATCTGCCTTGGAAGGAAGACAAGTACACTAATAGTACAGTTTTAGTGGAGTAGTGAACTGGTCCATCCATTTTGGAAAGCAATTTGGAAACACACTAAAATTTCAGTAGCAATGTTGGAGGAATTGTGGGTGTGGAATGATTGAAGAAATAAAGGTTCAAGCTTGTGAGCACATTGATTCATTAAGCGATGCATGCCAGTTGCTCGACAAACTGGGACCAGGTTCCTCAGCTTTGGCACTGAACCTGGAACACAGAGGGAGACAGACTTTTATTCATGAAAAACAATTAATCAAATAAGACCAATTCATTAAAAGAAAACAATTAACTAGGATACAAAATTAGGTAATCTGATTTCTAATTGGAGGAAAGATTAGGAAGTTTCCCTTTTGGGAGGGGGAGAGTGAATAAGTGCACCAGAAATAAGAAAAAAGAGGTTTCCCACTCACCCACAAATGATTGTATTTAATCAAAGAGACATGGAAACAATAATGAATGAGGCCAGTTTTCAGATTTGCATGAGAGGTACAATTGGGAGAAAACCCCTTGCGTCAATCAGATCTTTAGATCTGACTGGATTTCTGGTCAGTATAACCCAGGTCATTAGTTAATGGTCTCTAAGCAGCAAGTAGAATTAATTCAGCTTCCCAGCCCTGTAGGACTAGATTCAAATAATGCAATCAAGTTTTCTCCTTTGGGGAGATAGACATACTCTCATGTATCATTAGTAGAGCTTCGAATCAGTACAACCATTTTGGAAAGCAACTTGTTATTAGGCACATAACACCAAGGAGGTCATTGATGAGAAAAAAGGACTGATATGAAACAAAATATTTATAGTAGCACTTTTTTGTGGCCACAAAGAGCTAGAAGTAAAATAGATGGAAAGGGTTATACGATCTGGTACATGTATAATAAGCAAAGCCAAGAAAGCAATATATTCTAGTGACAATATGAGTGGAAATGAAAAGATCAATAACCACAATCAAGCAAAGTGAATGTTGCAGAATAACAAGAAGTACGTCCTCAAAGGAGAGAGAAGAACGAGCCTCCTCCGGTTCCTTCTGAGAGGTTATAGAAGATTGCATAAATTTCCAGATCTAATCTCCCTCCCCCCATCTATTGATTAGCTTTGCTGATTTCTCTCTTTTTCTTTGAAACAATTCTTTGTTCTATGGGATTACTCTTGAGAAGAGAAAGAAATTTAGGTGATATGAGATATTAATAAGATTAATTTAAAGAGACTTTTAAAAAAAGCACAGGGTCATCCCAGCAGGTTATTGTCCTTATAGCCATTAGCTTTTCTTAAAAAATTTTCCCCCCCCCAAAACCCCAAAGTTGTCAAATATTTTAGCAAGTATATATATATATATATTTGGAGTGGAAACAAAATAGAGATTCCCATTGACTGGGAAATAAGAATTTGCCGAAATTGGGAGTTACAGCCATCTGTTACTGAATAGTAATGGTAGCAGTCTGACAGTTTACCCTTCATATTCCCATTTTTCCAAGAAAAGCTACACTATTTGCCTCTAGAATAAAAATCATTTCCAGCAAATAATTCACTAGTTGTAACGAATAACTTCTTCCCTTTTGCTACCAGCTAGATATGGTAAGAATCCTATTAAAATGCTCAGATTGAAGGATTAAAAAAAATACAGTGGAAAGGAAAAAATGTATAGTATGTGTATTAAAAAGCACATATTTTCTCCCAACATTGGAGAGGTATGGTGGAGATAGTAGCAGTTGGAACTATGAATGTGAAACATGAAGTACACAGACTTGACACTATGGTTAATTTTGCTGAATGGTCTTCTATTTTCTTTTTTGTTACAAGGATGACTCCTACGGTATATTTGAAAATGTAATCAATAGGGGCAACTAGGTGACACAATGGCTAGAGTGCCAGGCATGGAGTTGGGAGGATCTGGGTTCTAATCTGACCTCAGATACTTCCTAGCAGTGTGACCCTGGGCAAATCACTTAACCCCATTTACCTAGCCTTCACCCTTTTATTTTAGAGGTGTTACTAAGACAGGAAGTAAGAGTTTTTTGAAGAAAATTAAAAAAATAAATAAAATGTAAGTAAAAGAGTTCAGTGAAACATAGGGCAATCATATCAGTAAAAGTAAAAATAAAACAAAGGTTTCATTAATGAACCTATATTTTACTATATTGAATATTTTTTGAAGCAGGCTAAATTTTTATTGGGCAAACACACATTAATGAATGTTCAAGTGCTTATATAAGGTTTTAGAACTTCAGAGAAGATGTGGTCCATACCCTGAAGGCTGTTATTGCTTATCTTATGCTTATTTTTTCTTGTAGCAGAGTATTTTACTTGAGAGTATTGTTTGTGAGCAAGTGAAAAATGTGTCCCAACCCAGTGCCGGTGGAATTCGTCCCATTCTGGTTTTCTTTGAGTTGCGGAAGTCTTTTCTGGTGTTTGACGTCTATAAGAACTGTTCCAGGATAGAATGCATTTTTTCCTCCAAGCAACTAATATTTAATAACTAGATGAAATGATCCTTAGATCCGTTTAGAGCCGGAGAATGTGGGATCTGCATGGGATCTTGGTGGGCAGCTAGCCTAAATGTGTGCTAGAGGACAAAGCCCAGGCTGAGAAGGGTTAGTGGGTGGCTAATGGTAGATCTGGGATTAGAGACGAAATCTCTGGCTTCTGAGTGCAGCCATATTCCTACTACCCAGTGTGTCTGGGTGGTGTTTGCCAAATGCCCATCCTTGTCCCAAAGGTTGTTTAATAAGAGCCTGGTGCTTTCCATTGTACACAGGGGCTTTCAGTTCTCTCTGTTCCCAGATACTGGTGGGAAGTACAATTACAGAAGGAAAGATTAATGAGATAACAAAAAGCTATGTGAGTGCAGAGAGGTTGGTGGAAAATCTCAGTTGTTATTTTTTTCCTTTACTTTTATTTCTTTCTTTTAATAACAAATTTCCACATAAGTTTTCCGAAGTTATATGATTCAAGTTGTCTCCCTCCCTTTTCCTTTTTCCCTCCCCCTTCCTGCAGCTGACAAGCAATTCAATCTGGGTTATGCTTGTATTATCATATAAAACATTTCCATATTATTCACTTTCAGTTGTGTTATTATCAGCAAAATAGCATTCAGGAGATCAATTAATCAATTAATAAACACTTATTAGGTGTCTACTGTATAGTAAGAGCCAGGCTCTATGATACCTGGGTGACTTTTTTTCCAACTCTGAACAACCAGTCAAAATACCCTTATTTAAATTAAAAAAAAAAATGCTAGCTCTGGATGAAATCTTACATCCAGATGAGTGCTAGAGGAGACAATTGGTTGACACTTTACATATTTTTGTGTATGGAAATTCATTGGATTCTTGCAACAACCCTGTGAGACAGATGCTGTTATTAATTCCCGCTTTACAGATGAGAAAACAGAGGCTCAAAGAAGTGAAATGACTTGGCCACATAGCTAAGTAAGTGTCTGAGGCAAGTCATGAATCCAGGTTTTCTTTTTTCCTTTTTAAAAAAATTTTTAAAACCCTTACCTTCCATCTTAGAATCAATACTGTGTATTGGCTCTAAGGCAGAAGAGCGGTAAGGGCTAGGCAATGGGGGTCAAGTGACTTGTCCAGGGTCACACAGCTGGGGAGTCTGAGGCCAGATTTGAACCTAGGACCTTCCATCTCTAGGTCTGGCTCTCAATCCACTGAACCACCCAGTTGCCCCTCCAGGTTTTCTTGTTTCCAAGTCTGGCTTTCCACCCCCCTGTGCCACCTAGCTGAATTACTTATCTGTGGTTAGAAAGTAAATTATCCATTAAGGGATACAAGACATGTAGGAGTGATTTAGTGTTCAGAGGATGACTGTAGGTCTGATGGAAATCAAGCATGGAATAGGTAAGAGTGTGATAAAATGGAAAATAATGGGGTTGGAGATGACACTGAAAGATCCTTTCCTGCCAAGAGTCTATCACTCCCTCTCCCCCTGTATTTGTTTAATAAATACTTGTTGATTGATCCCTTGATGCCACCTATATCACTTTTGAATGCATTGGACTCTTTTGAGTTATGCAGCAAAGGACAATTATTGTGACTCTGGACAAGTCACTTGAGTTTTCAGGGCCTCATTTTCCTCTTCTATAAGATGAAGGGGCTATATTTAATGACCTTTAAAGACCCAAGTAACTCTAAACTTGTGACTCCATGGTAACAAGTAGATAACTAGAAGATGTGAGAGGCAGTATATCAGTAGGATCAGGCTTTGTCAGACTGTTTTGGGAGCCCTCATGAAGCCCTGAAGGTTTGGTTTCTTCTTTAAACAAGAAAATCTGATAATGTATTTTGTCTTTACATCACACTCATTACAATTCTAGCTCTCTCCAGATTCAAATATTCCATTTGTAGCAGGGTAAAAAATGGCAAAAAATCTCTGATTCACTACCTACTGGTGAAGGGCCACAAAATATTTTGTCTTCCTAGTCCTCTGCTGGGAGTAGGGAAGTATGTTTTTGGCACTTAGTTTCTTAATAGAGGCTGTGTGAGCAGATTAATTTGACATTTTCCAGAAAATTTCTTTCCTTCCCTCTCTCCTTCCCTCCCTCCCTTACCTTCTGTCTTAGAATCTGTAATAATTAAAATTGGGTGGCCAAATGTAATAATTAAAAATTTGATTTGACAAAAATATCAATAGTTAGAAAAAGAATTGTTGTGGTTGCCATTTATAAAAATTAAACTATAAGTCAGTAGACTATTAGCAGCTTTATTTACAGACAGGTAGAGATATTAAAGTGGGAAATATAGGAAGGAGGTAGAAAATATCATCTAGCTAAAAAAACCCCTAAGTCCTCATCCTAGTGCCTACAGACCGTGAATGCGAATCCAAAAGCGAATCTCACCAGAATCCCAAAGTCTGGATCAGGAAGCTGAAATCTGAAGAGCCAAAGATGCTGAAAAACCACCTAGATCCTTTAGCATACACGAGGCCAAGCCCACCAAGAATCCCACCAGAGCTCAGGCTCCCTAGTTAAAGGCCGTCAAAAATGAAGAGCCAAGAATCTGCCAAGCAAAGAATGAGCTCAGGAAAATGAAGAAAGCCAATCTCTCTCAGGCTCCCACTTGTACCCCTTAGCTCTCCTTATCACAGCTCAGGAATCAATCACAGCCTTTCAATTTGCCTAGCACTGTTTGGGGTGGGGGTGGAAGGGCAGCTGCTTGAACTTTCTTTGTTAGTGACTTACCAAGTGTTAAGTAGGGATACTTTAAGTTCTTGATTGATTAACTTAGAATAGACAAAGGAAATAAAAATTCCCTTTCACAAATCAATTCTGTGTGGTTCGACTTTGTTTCTGCTTTGCTTTTCTCTCTGCCTCTGCCTCTCTCTCACTCCAATATATTCCAGTTTTCATTCCTACAGTCCCACTGCTCAAGGGCTTTGGGTGATTGTTGCTGCCTGGCTTGTGACTTCTGTGACTTCTCATCTTTTCTCTGGCCCCCATAGGTGTCAGCTGTCACTTCTGCAGAATCATTCCTCCTCCAGAGAACTGGCTGCCTCCAACCCTTGGGCTTCTCACTTCTTAAATATTGCTTCAGATTCCTTGAGGGGGAGGCAGCTCTTCAGGGATGACCTAGGGCCAATGACTGCTTTTGCAAAGAAAGGGTTCAACTGAATCTCAGAGGATCTTCCCTCAAGAATAAAATCTTCTAGGTCATCCAATGATGTTTTCCCAGAGACTTGGTAGAAATTGCATGCTTGATTCTGCCTCAAACTGAAGAATCCTATAGTTACCCTTATTTCACTGTGTGTGTGTGTGTGTGTGTGTGTGTGTGTGTGTGTGAGAGAGAGAGAGAGAGAGAGAGAGAGAGAGAGAGAGAGAGAGAGAGAGAGAGAGAGACACACACACACACACAGACACAGAGAGACACACACACAGAAGGGGGGGAGTGTGTGTGTGTGTAACAGACAAATAGACAGAGAGAGAGAGAGAGAGAGAGTGTGTGTGTGTGTGTGTGTGTGTGTGTGTTGGTGGTGAGGAGGGAGGGAGGGAGGGAGGGAGAGGGAAATGAAGCAATACAATTCTACAAATGTTTTCAAGCATTTATTATGTTTCAGGCACCATAATAGGTCCTGAGGAAAGAAAAACAAAAATGAAAATAGTCTCTGCCCAAGGGGCTATAATAAGAATAAATTATATATATATNTCATCCCAGCAGGTTATTGTCCTTATAGCCATTAGCTTTTCTTAAAAAATTTTCCCCCCCCCAAAACCCCAAAGTTGTCAAATATTTTAGCAAGTATATATATATATATATTTGGAGTGGAAACAAAATAGAGATTCCCATTGACTGGGAAATAAGAATTTGCCGAAATTGGGAGTTACAGCCATCTGTTACTGAATAGTAATGGTAGCAGTCTGACAGTTTACCCTTCATATTCCCATTTTTCCAAGAAAAGCTACACTATTTGCCTCTAGAATAAAAATCATTTCCAGCAAATAATTCACTAGTTGTAACGAATAACTTCTTCCCTTTTGCTACCAGCTAGATATGGTAAGAATCCTATTAAAATGCTCAGATTGAAGGATTAAAAAAAATACAGTGGAAAGGAAAAAATGTATAGTATGTGTATTAAAAAGCACATATTTTCTCCCAACATTGGAGAGGTATGGTGGAGATAGTAGCAGTTGGAACTATGAATGTGAAACATGAAGTACACAGACTTGACACTATGGTTAATTTTGCTGAATGGTCTTCTATTTTCTTTTTTGTTACAAGGATGACTCCTACGGTATATTTGAAAATGTAATCAATAGGGGCAACTAGGTGACACAATGGCTAGAGTGCCAGGCATGGAGTTGGGAGGATCTGGGTTCTAATCTGACCTCAGATACTTCCTAGCAGTGTGACCCTGGGCAAATCACTTAACCCCATTTACCTAGCCTTCACCCTTTTATTTTAGAGGTGTTACTAAGACAGGAAGTAAGAGTTTTTTGAAGAAAATTAAAAAAATAAATAAAATGTAAGTAAAAGAGTTCAGTGAAACATAGGGCAATCATATCAGTAAAAGTAAAAATAAAACAAAGGTTTCATTAATGAACCTATATTTTACTATATTGAATATTTTTTGAAGCAGGCTAAATTTTTATTGGGCAAACACACATTAATGAATGTTCAAGTGCTTATATAAGGTTTTAGAACTTCAGAGAAGATGTGGTCCATACCCTGAAGGCTGTTATTGCTTATCTTATGCTTATTTTTTCTTGTAGCAGAGTATTTTACTTGAGAGTATTGTTTGTGAGCAAGTGAAAAATGTGTCCCAACCCAGTGCCGGTGGAATTCGTCCCATTCTGGTTTTCTTTGAGTTGCGGAAGTCTTTTCTGGTGTTTGACGTCTATAAGAACTGTTCCAGGATAGAATGCATTTTTTCCTCCAAGCAACTAATATTTAATAACTAGATGAAATGATCCTTAGATCCGTTTAGAGCCGGAGAATGTGGGATCTGCATGGGATCTTGGTGGGCAGCTAGCCTAAATGTGTGCTAGAGGACAAAGCCCAGGCTGAGAAGGGTTAGTGGGTGGCTAATGGTAGATCTGGGATTAGAGACGAAATCTCTGGCTTCTGAGTGCAGCCATATTCCTACTACCCAGTGTGTCTGGGTGGTGTTTGCCAAATGCCCATCCTTGTCCCAAAGGTTGTTTAATAAGAGCCTGGTGCTTTCCATTGTACACAGGGGCTTTCAGTTCTCTCTGTTCCCAGATACTGGTGGGAAGTACAATTACAGAAGGAAAGATTAATGAGATAACAAAAAGCTATGTGAGTGCAGAGAGGTTGGTGGAAAATCTCAGTTGTTATTTTTTTCCTTTACTTTTATTTCTTTCTTTTAATAACAAATTTCCACATAAGTTTTCCGAAGTTATATGATTCAAGTTGTCTCCCTCCCTTTTCCTTTTTCCCTCCCCCTTCCTGCAGCTGACAAGCAATTCAATCTGGGTTATGCTTGTATTATCATATAAAACATTTCCATATTATTCACTTTCAGTTGTGTTATTATCAGCAAAATAGCATTCAGGAGATCAATTAATCAATTAATAAACACTTATTAGGTGTCTACTGTATAGTAAGAGCCAGGCTCTATGATACCTGGGTGACTTTTTTTCCAACTCTGAACAACCAGTCAAAATACCCTTATTTAAATTAAAAAAAAAAATGCTAGCTCTGGATGAAATCTTACATCCAGATGAGTGCTAGAGGAGACAATTGGTTGACACTTTACATATTTTTGTGTATGGAAATTCATTGGATTCTTGCAACAACCCTGTGAGACAGATGCTGTTATTAATTCCCGCTTTACAGATGAGAAAACAGAGGCTCAAAGAAGTGAAATGACTTGGCCACATAGCTAAGTAAGTGTCTGAGGCAAGTCATGAATCCAGGTTTTCTTTTTTCCTTTTTAAAAAAATTTTTAAAACCCTTACCTTCCATCTTAGAATCAATACTGTGTATTGGCTCTAAGGCAGAAGAGCGGTAAGGGCTAGGCAATGGGGGTCAAGTGACTTGTCCAGGGTCACACAGCTGGGGAGTCTGAGGCCAGATTTGAACCTAGGACCTTCCATCTCTAGGTCTGGCTCTCAATCCACTGAACCACCCAGTTGCCCCTCCAGGTTTTCTTGTTTCCAAGTCTGGCTTTCCACCCCCCTGTGCCACCTAGCTGAATTACTTATCTGTGGTTAGAAAGTAAATTATCCATTAAGGGATACAAGACATGTAGGAGTGATTTAGTGTTCAGAGGATGACTGTAGGTCTGATGGAAATCAAGCATGGAATAGGTAAGAGTGTGATAAAATGGAAAATAATGGGGTTGGAGATGACACTGAAAGATCCTTTCCTGCCAAGAGTCTATCACTCCCTCTCCCCCTGTATTTGTTTAATAAATACTTGTTGATTGATCCCTTGATGCCACCTATATCACTTTTGAATGCATTGGACTCTTTTGAGTTATGCAGCAAAGGACAATTATTGTGACTCTGGACAAGTCACTTGAGTTTTCAGGGCCTCATTTTCCTCTTCTATAAGATGAAGGGGCTATATTTAATGACCTTTAAAGACCCAAGTAACTCTAAACTTGTGACTCCATGGTAACAAGTAGATAACTAGAAGATGTGAGAGGCAGTATATCAGTAGGATCAGGCTTTGTCAGACTGTTTTGGGAGCCCTCATGAAGCCCTGAAGGTTTGGTTTCTTCTTTAAACAAGAAAATCTGATAATGTATTTTGTCTTTACATCACACTCATTACAATTCTAGCTCTCTCCAGATTCAAATATTCCATTTGTAGCAGGGTAAAAAATGGCAAAAAATCTCTGATTCACTACCTACTGGTGAAGGGCCACAAAATATTTTGTCTTCCTAGTCCTCTGCTGGGAGTAGGGAAGTATGTTTTTGGCACTTAGTTTCTTAATAGAGGCTGTGTGAGCAGATTAATTTGACATTTTCCAGAAAATTTCTTTCCTTCCCTCTCTCCTTCCCTCCCTCCCTTACCTTCTGTCTTAGAATCTGTAATAATTAAAATTGGGTGGCCAAATGTAATAATTAAAAATTTGATTTGACAAAAATATCAATAGTTAGAAAAAGAATTGTTGTGGTTGCCATTTATAAAAATTAAACTATAAGTCAGTAGACTATTAGCAGCTTTATTTACAGACAGGTAGAGATATTAAAGTGGGAAATATAGGAAGGAGGTAGAAAATATCATCTAGCTAAAAAAACCCCTAAGTCCTCATCCTAGTGCCTACAGACCGTGAATGCGAATCCAAAAGCGAATCTCACCAGAATCCCAAAGTCTGGATCAGGAAGCTGAAATCTGAAGAGCCAAAGATGCTGAAAAACCACCTAGATCCTTTAGCATACACGAGGCCAAGCCCACCAAGAATCCCACCAGAGCTCAGGCTCCCTAGTTAAAGGCCGTCAAAAATGAAGAGCCAAGAATCTGCCAAGCAAAGAATGAGCTCAGGAAAATGAAGAGAGCCAATCTCTCTCAGGCTCCCACTTGTACCCCTTAGCTCTCCTTATCACAGCTCAGGAATCAATCACAGCCTTTCAATTTGCCTAGCACTGTTTGGGGTGGGGGTGGAAGGGCAGCTGCTTGAACTTTCTTTGTTAGTGACTTACCAAGTGTTAAGTAGGGATACTTTAAGTTCTTGATTGATTAACTTAGAATAGACAAAGGAAATAAAAATTCCCTTTCACAAATCAATTCTGTGTGGTTCGACTTTGTTTCTGCTTTGCTTTTCTCTCTGCCTCTGCCTCTCTCTCACTCCAATATATTCCAGTTTTCATTCCTACAGTCCCACTGCTCAAGGGCTTTGGGTGATTGTTGCTGCCTGGCTTGTGACTTCTGTGACTTCTCATCTTTTCTCTGGCCCCCATAGGTGTCAGCTGTCACTTCTGCAGAATCATTCCTCCTCCAGAGAACTGGCTGCCTCCAACCCTTGGGCTTCTCACTTCTTAAATATTGCTTCAGATTCCTTGAGGGGGAGGCAGCTCTTCAGGGATGACCTAGGGCCAATGACTGCTTTTGCAAAGAAAGGGTTCAACTGAATCTCAGAGGATCTTCCCTCAAGAATAAAATCTTCTAGGTCATCCAATGATGTTTTCCCAGAGACTTGGTAGAAATTGCATGCTTGATTCTGCCTCAAACTGAAGAATCCTATAGTTACCCTTATTTCACTGTGTGTGTGTGTGTGTGTGTGTGTGTGTGTGTGTGTGTGTGTGTGTGAGAGAGAGAGAGAGAGAGAGAGAGAGAGAGAGAGAGAGAGAGAGACACACACACACACACACAGACACAGAGAGACACACACACAGAAGGGGGGGAGTGTGTGTGTGTGTAACAGACAAATAGACAGAGAGAGAGAGAGAGAGAGTGTGTGTGTGTGTGTGTGTGTGTGTGTGTGTTGGTGGTGAGGAGGGAGGGAGGGAGGGAGGGAGAGGGAAATGAAGCAATACAATTCTACAAATGTTTTCAAGCATTTATTATGTTTCAGGCACCATAATAGGTCCTGAGGAAAGAAAAACAAAAATGAAAATAGTCTCTGCCCAAGGGGCTATAATAAGAATAAATTATATATATATATATAAATAATTTATATAAATATAAATTATAAATAATAATAAAATAAGTTATTACATATAACAAAATTTTCATAAGCAATGATATGATAAATGATTATAACTAACAATAAATTATAAGCAATAATATAATAGAATATAATAAAATGTGTACTATTGCATATTATAATTATTAATAATAAATCTAAAATAACTACAAAGAAATTCAAAATAACTATGATGATGGGAGATGCACTAACAGTTGGGGAGAGCATTTAGGAAAGCTCTGTAGGAAGGCATTGGAGTTGATTCTTGAATGGATGTAGAGAGGGAGGTGAGGGAGGGCATTCTATGTAGAGAGGATAGTTTATACAAAAGTATGGAGACTGAGAAAGAATCACAAGTAATTCAGTTTGTCTGGAGTAGTGATTCCCAAAGTGGGTGCTACTGCCCCCTGGTGGGAGCTGCAGCAATCCAGGAAGGCGGTGATGGCCACAGGTGCATTTATCTTTCCTATTAATTGCTATTAAAATAAAAATAATTAATTTCCAGGGGGCTAAGTAATATTTTTTCTGGAAAGGGGGCGGTAGGCCAAAAAAATTTGGGAACCACCAGTCTGGAGTATAGAATGCCTGAGGGGAACTAATAGAGATTTGTGAAGGGCTTTATGTACCACACAGAAAAATTGGCCGTTTTATCTAAGAAGAAGCAGGGAACCTTTGAAGTTTTTTGAGCAGAGCAGTGACTTAGACAGACATGTACTTTAGAAGTATCCATTTGACAGTTGTTTGGAGAATGGATTGAAGAGGGACAGGGCTCTTAATGGGAAGACAAACAGGCTTGAAAAAATGCCTAGGAACAGGGACCTAGAGCCAGTGTGACTATTTGTGACGTAGTGGGGGAGCCAGAAGGGAATCCAGTAAACATTGCTGGCAATAAAGAACTGGGAAAAGAATGCTGCTACCAGAGGAGCATATGGTAGGAGCACTAGGCAGATGTCTTCCGGATTCAGGGCAAGCTGCTGCTTGATTTATGTGTTTTGAAAATGTTTAACCTGGGGAACAGTAGGGGATGTCAGATAGCTTGCTAAAGTTCAGATGTGTCTGGCTGTCAGAATGTCACTGGTACAGGACCTTTTCCAGGATTCCTTTGGATTGAACTTGTGTCCTGCTGTGGCTTTATCATTATTTGCCAGGGTGCCTGGTATAGACCTGAAAAACCCTCTGAGAGCTCCTCAGAGGAGGTATTACCTACTGTGCTTTGAATGGAGGGAGAGATCCAAGAGAGACAGACAGGAGAGCAAGCCACATTCTTGAAATGAGGAAAAAAAGGTTTTTGTTATCTCCCCAACACCTCTGATACTTTGCCTCTGGGGGGTGGGGGTGGGGGTGGGGGTGAACCAACAGGCTATTTAGATTGAAGCAGTCATGGAGGAGCTGTTGAGTCCAGTCCTGGTCTGGAAGGACAGAGGGTTAACTTGGGGGAAGGCCTGTATTCTGTCACTTTGGGAAGGTGTGGATTGTCAGGGATGTTCCCTAGCAAAGGAAGTCTTCTCAGTAAAACCCCTGCCATTACTTCATTTCCTCACTGAGAAATAGATAGAAGTTGAGTGAAAAGAGAAGGAAGACCTCCTGGGAATCCAAAGTCCATGCTTGAGGCATGGTAGATGAGGGTTGGGAAAGAAAGAAACGGAATACTAGGTGTACCTGTAAGCATTTATTTTTCATCTTCTGTATTAATGCCTATAGATTAGGGAGAATTACTCTGTATTCCTGTGTCTGGGACCTGGGTGAGAGACTCCATCCAGTCTGCTGCTTCTTGCCTTTTGTATGTCCTTGGGAATCCCAAGGAAAGGCTTAATAATAAATGAAGGATGGGGAAGGGGTGGATAGGTTGATGGACCACCTCTTACTTAGCTATCACCAATTAAAGATGTCTTTGGATGATCAAGGGAGGAGCTGAATAATGAGCTTCTAAAAATCTTATTTATTAAGCTGCTTGACTTAGCTCAGATGGTCCCTGGTCATGAGAGAACCATAGAGACATCTATCACTTTATTGGTTATTTATATGGTCTAACCCAGTGTTTCCTAGACTTTTTTGGCCTACTGCCCCCTTTCCAGAAAAAATATTACTTAGCCCCCTGGAAATTAATTTTTTTAAAATTTTAATAGCAATTAATAGAAAAGATAAATGTACCTGTGGCGATCACTGCAGCACCCACCAGGGGGCGGTGGCACCCACTTTGGGAATCACTGGTCTAACCAATAAACCTTATATAATCAATAAACTTATATTCTTACCAAAAAATAAGTCTCTTGAGAGATAATTTTAATTGTAACACACCTTACAGATATTACCTCATTTGATCTTCCCAATAACCCTTCAAAGTAGCTGCTGCTATCCCCATTTTACAAAAGAAACTGGAGATAAGCAGAGGTGTTAAGTGACTTGTGCAGGCATGACTCAGCTAGTAAGTTTCTGAATTCAGATTTGAACTCAGCTCTTCTTGACTCTCAATCAGATGTTTTATCTCTTGCATCACCCAGCTCCCTCTAAGATATAGTGCTGAACTTGGAGACCTAAATATTTGAATTCCACATTCAGCTTTAGACACTCCTTAGCATTGTAACCAGGGGTTGGCAACCTTTTTGGCCATGAGAGCCATAAACGCCACCTTTTTTAAAATGTAATTTCGTGAGAGCCGTACAGTGCTCACAGTGCGCTCCTGTAACAGAGCTTGAAAAAAACTGACTTTATGGCTCCTGCAGAAAGAGCCATACCTTGCTGATCCCTGATTGTAACCCTGGGCAAGTCACCTAACTCTCTCCATCTCAGTTTCCTCATCCATAAAATGGAGATAACACTAGCATCTTCCCCATAGGATTGTTGTAAGGTTTACGTCAAATGAGATAATCCTTGTAAAGCACCAACTGAGGAAGATACAAGGATGATCAGCCATGACAAAAACTAGACCCTGTCTTGAGCCAACCACTAAGGAAAAGATGAGAGAATATTTGCAAAATGTCTAGCACAGGTCTTGTTGGCACATAGTGGTAGGCACTTAATGAAAGCTTGTTCTTTTCTCTTTTCAGCCTTTATTCCTCTGAACAGATTTAAAAAACAAACAAAACAAACAAACAAAAAAACCCTTTACTGTCTCTTTTAGAATTGATACTGTGATGTGGTTCCAAGGTAGAAGAACTGTAAGGGCTAGGCAATAGGGTTTAAGTGACTTTGTCTAGAGTCACAAAGCTAGGGAGTGTCTGAGGTCAGATTTGAACCCAGGATTTCTGCCCGAATTTGACCCCCCACCCCCTGAGTTTTATAAGGGAACCTTAGAAGTCTTTTGTCAAACTTCCATTTTATAGAGGGGAAAACTGAATGTTGGTGAGCAAAAGTTCCCTTTCCTTAAGTCTACGACAATCAGAAAATGGCAGAGAATATTGTGACAGTTACTCCTGCACCCCCTCTCCTCCCCACTGTACTTCTGTGCTGAGTCTAGACGATGTATCTTTGTCCTTAAATGTTTCTTCTTCCTATTGCAAACCCTTCTTCCCTACAAGCTGACCTAGCAACAAGCTGTCATTGTCATTTTTTGAGAGCTTTTTTCTTTTGATAAAAACTATCACAGGCAGCCATAAATTCTACAGTATCAGCTCATTCCATTCATAGAAAATCCTCTGAGGCAAGGGATACTGGAAGAGCTTCATTAATGATGAATGATAATAACAACAACAATAATAATTAAAAATGATGCAACTCTGCCATGGTGGGTAGCCTGCATTTTGGCTCAGGTGAAGTCATGAGAGCAGAACAGTAGTATTGAATACAGTAGAAGCTGGAGAAATGAGGTATTTAATACTCCCTCTTATAGAATAAGGCAGGCTTAGGAGCCCAGTGTTGCGAGGCTTGGTGTCTGAGAAGGTGGGTGGAATAGTAGAATCAATTTGAAATTATTGTCTCTTGTACCAAATTGAATTTGAGGTATTTGTGGAAAGTGGGTTAAGACACTGGGTTAAATATTAAGAATGAGATCCTAGGGATGCTGTTCAAGATGATTTAGGATTAAAAAATTATGGGGGAAGCTGGGTAGCTCAGTGGATTGAGAGCCAGACCCAGAGAAGGGGTGTCCTGGGTTCAAATGTGGCCTAAGACACTTCCCAGCTGTGTGACCCTGGGCAAGTCACTTGACCCCCATTGCCTAGCCCTTACCGCTCTTCTACTTTGGAACCAATACATAGTATTGATTCCAAGACAGAAGGTAAAGGTTTAAAAAAAAGTATAGCTCTAGATGAAAAGATACCTGGCTCATCTCTTTGATTTTACAGGTGGAGAAACTGAGGTCCTGATGGACACATAGCTAGGAAGTAGGAGAGCCTGGATTTGATCCAAAGATTTCTGACTCTCCAATTTAGTAATTCTTCCGACAGAACTTTTAGAAAGTTTTACAACTTGAGCAAATCTAAGGGCAGACCTGGGTCAACTAAGTGGTGCGATGGATAGAGTACTGGTCCTGGAATGAGTTTGTATCCCACCTCAGACACTCATTAGCTAGCAAGTCAATCAGCTCATTTGCCTGAGTTCTTTATCTATAAAATGGGGACACATTGGAGAAGGAAATGGTAAACCATTCCAGTGTCTTTGCCAAGAAAACCACAAAGAGTCCAACACCACTAAGGACAACAAAGGGTATATCTAAAGACTTTTGTTTCCTGGGTTTTGTAAATTGCCAACCCCAGGCAGCAATAAATTCTACAATATAAGCTCTAGCTGGACCTAGATAGTAAAGGAAAATTTGTAGTTGTGCCTTTCAATAAAGGAGACACTGGAGCATTACATTTTTTAAGCCAGCAGGAGCCCTATCTTTGGGGAATGGGGAGACCTGAGGCCCAGACCTTTTGGGAGGAAGAAATAAGTATCAAAGGGATGAAGAGGTGAGCTCAAAAGTGAGTTGGCCAAGGGCATTTCCTTGATGGGTTTTGTAAAACTGAGAATAGAAAGATTCTGGGGGCAAGGAGCATAGAACAGGTAAGAAAGAAAATTTTGCTTGTGTGGGAAAGAGAGAAAAGATTCTTAGAGCTGAAATGACAGACTCAAGCCTGGGCTAATAGAAATAAGATACTTATAAGATGCCAAAGGGAAGTTTGTGGCTGCCAGAGCTGGTGCCGAAGCATTTCTTCTGGCCCAGGGATGTTATCCATCCTTAATGAAGAGCAAGGAGGACATCTTTGCATCTTATCAGGTATCAGGAGTGGCGTGAAACCTAAAATCAATGACCTGAACAAACCATAGTCCAGGTTTTTTTCTCCAGTTTGTCCCCTCCTCCTCTACCCCCTACTGGGAATGCTTTCTTGAGATCACTTTGCCAGGGACTTTTTCCCTATTTCTTTTTACTCTTTTTTTTCTCTTTCTCTTTCAGAGGATCACAGGAGCATAGATTTAATGCCAAAAGGCACCTTTTTTTTAGCATTTAGACTGCTTTCCACCCTCACCTCCCATTTTACAGAGGAGGAACTGAGGCCCAACGATATGACTCTTAACTGTGGTTATAAACATGTAGTGATAGGTGGACACAGGATTTGAATCCAGTCTTTTGCTTACCTTGCTCCAAATATAATATTTTTTTTCTACTGGGCCATACTGTTATCTCCTTTTCCATGTTTTTAGTTGTTTTTCAGTCATATGATATAGTATGGTGTTCTATATTATTTATGTTTTTATATAAATTTACTTTTTATGTATATTTATAAATACAACTTTGTAAATCTTAAAAGCATTAAATAAATGATAAAGCTATCATTATTTTGTTGTTGTTCATTTGCATCTGACTCCCATTTGGGGTTTTCTTGGCAAAGATGCTGGAATGGTTTGCCATTTCCTTCTTCAGCTCATTTTATGATGAGGAAACTGAGACAAACTAAGTGACTTGCTCAGAGGCACACAATTACTAAGTGTCTAAGGCCAGATTTGAACTCAGGAGGATGATTGTTCTCGATTCCAGTGCTGCTTTCTACTCTATTAGCTGTCCATGTTATTGAATGTATTATTGAACCCATGCTTTATGTTTATGTTATTGAACATGATCTTCTAGTTATAAGTTGTCAGAATTTAAATCACATATGCCTCTGATACATGCTCCAACATATTTTTTATTATATTCTTTTTTTAGACATACTTGGTACATTTAAAAGTATATATTTTTTTTCTTCTTTTTCACATTTATATGCATTTTGTATGAATTGCTTGCCACAAACCCCACCCATATCATTTGCTTTAAAATTTTTATTTATTTTTAAATTTTATTTTATTTAAAAAACATTTCCCTAAGACTACATAATTCTTGTTGTTTCCCGCCCCCTACCAGATGACAAGCAATTCCACTGGGTTATACATATATTATCACTCAAATCCTATTTCCATATTATTCATTTTTGTAATAAAGTAATGTCTTAAAACCAAAACCTAAAATCATATACTCACATAAACAAGTGACATCATATATTTTCTTCTGGATTTCTACTCCCACAGTTCTTTCTCTGGATGTAGATAGCATTCTTTCTCATAAGTCCCTCCGAATTGCCCTGGGTCATTGCATTGCTAATAGTAGCAAAGTCAATTGCATTTGATCATCTCACAAAGTTTTAGTTACTGTGTATAATGTTCTGGTTCTGCTTATTTTGCTCTGCCTCAGTTTGTGGAGGTTTTTCCCATATCATTTTTTTTAAAACCCTTAACTTCTGTATATTAGCTCCTTGATGGAAGAGTGGTAAGGGTGGGCAATGGGGGTCAAGTGACTTGCCCAGGGTCACATAGCTGGGCCGGATTTGAACCTAGGACCTCCAGTCTCTAGACCTGGCTCTCAATCCGCTGAGCTTAAACTGCCTCCCCCCACCCCCCACCCCCATATCATTTACTTTTAATCAGAATGCTCTTAAATTACAAAAATGTTTGGATCTCTAGAAGTATTCTATCCAAGGAGCAAAAAAGTTAATTTCTTCAGTGACGTAAACAGCTGAACTGGCAGTTGGAGCTTGTGGATGGAGTTGCAGGTTTGACAGTATTTTTAATTTGTGGGATTTTACTCATTGCCAACTATAGCACTCATACAACCAATAAGCACACATATGTTAAGTGTCTGCTTTGTATCAGGTGTTGGGGACCCAGAATAAAAGCAGTTCCTGTCCTTAAGGAGCTTTCATTCTCTCATGGGAAACAACACATACACATAAAAGAAAGCTAGATATTCTAAGAGGCAGAAGGGAGGAGGGAGTACATTTCCAGCCATGAGGGATACTGTAGAGTCCTGGCTCCTGGCTTGCCTAAAACTTGGAATCTCCCCCATTGATTACATTATTGTTGTTGTTTAGTCATTTTTCAGTTGTGTCTGACTCTTCCTGACCCTATTCAGGGTTTTCTTGGTAAATATACTGGAGTGTTTTTTTTTTCCTTCAGCTTATTTAACAGATGAGGAAACTGAGGCTAACAGGGTTAAGTAACTTTCCCAGGGTCACACAGCTAGTAAAAGTGTCTGAAGCTATTTTTGAACTCAGGAAGGTGAATTTTCCTGATTTCAGGCCTCCCCGTTGCTTACCATAGAGCTCTCCAAAAAGTAGATTGTTTAAAAATGTTCATTGAATTGAATAACCTAACCTCAGTTCATCCACAATCTCTCAGGTGCCTCACTTTTATTAGTGTACAATTTGCTAGTCCTTTTTGCCTGGATTTCGTGTTTTAGATTTATTAATCACAAGTTCCAGACAATATTTTTTGAGCTGAGTTCACAATGGCAACTCCTCTCCATGCTTGTGGTCCAAGAGTACTTTCTTTCTCACTGAATTTAGATGAGTTGAATTTGAGCCATCCCCTCCATAGGGATTATGGTTTCCTAGTGGGTGCCCAGGCCATCAATCTAAAAACTATTCATCAATTCTGTGTGTCACAAGCCCTCTGGGCTCCGTAAAGAGTAATAGCCCTAAACTGAACAAGTGTTACTGGTCTATATTTTTGTATTTAGATTAAGAAGTTACGATTTAAAAAAAGAAAATGTTTGAAAGGGGTCTCAGAATTTGAAATTTGATTTTTAGATTGATTTGTTCAGTCAGTCTATCAATCAACATTTTCTAGGTGACTACTATGTACCAAGCACTTCTGGAGATTAAAAAAAGAAGTGGAGACAATCCCTGCCCTCAAGGAGCTTACAATGTAATAAAGGGAAGAGAACATGCAAACAATTCTATACAAAGCAAGTTGTATTCAGGATAAATAGGAAATAATTAACAGAGGGAGGGCACTAGTATTAAGAAGAGTTGGAGAAGGCTTCTTGTAGAGGGTGGGATTTTAGTTGGGACTTAAAGGAAGCCAGGGGCTGTCTGCTGGAGTGGTGGAAGGAGGAACAGCCAGAAAAGATGCTCAGAGCTGAGAAATGGAGATTCTTAATTGTGGAACAGCCAGTGCCACTGAATGGAAGATAATGTGTCAGGGAGTCAGATGTCAGTGTCCAAGGAGAGAGGGACCATGATGTTATAGAGGTGAAATCAATAAGTCTTAGAAACAGCTTGGATATGGTGGTTATGGGGGGGCGGGTCACAGAGAGGGAGAAATCTAAGATCTTGGTTGTGAGCCTGAAGGTCTTCTCCAGTAATTGTGGGGAGGGTTTAGGGAAAAAGATACTGAGTTCTGTTTTGGACATCTGGAGTTTGGACAACTGCATGTTTGGTCATGCAGTTGAAGATATTTGCAAGGCAGTTAGAGATGTAAGATTGGAGATCAGTAGAAAGATTTGGGGCAGGAAAGGTAGGTTTGAGAATTATCCCCATAATGATGGTAATTCAGGCCATGGGAGCTGATGAGATCACCAAGAGAAGCTTGTATAGGGGGAGAAGAGAAGAGGACTGATGTCATGAGGGACCCTTGTGTGAGAGGAGGATCCAGTAAAGGGAGACAGAGAAGGAGTGATCTGATAGGGAGGAAGAAAACTAAGAGAGAAAGGTGTCTTGAAAACCTAGAGGAAAGAGTGATCAAGACGTCAAGGACAAGAGGATTGAGAAAAAAACCATCAGATTTATCATTGCCTTTTGCCTTCTCCCCCTACCTCCCACATAACTCAGGAAATTACCTGGTTAAAAACTCCATAGGGTGAGGCATCAGGATTAAGTGTCTCTGAAGAGTCCTTGTGACCCAGAGAAAACCACTGCAGAGTCCATTTAGGGTACTTTTTTTTTTTTTTAAAACCCTTACCTTCCATCTTAGAATCAATACTGTGTGTTGGTTCTAAGGCAGAAGAGTGGTAAGGGCTAGGCAATGGGGGTTAAGTGACTTGCCCAAGGTCACATAGCTAGGAAGTGTCTGAGGTCAGATTTGAACCCAGGACCTCCCACCTCTTGGCTGACTCTCAGTCCACTGAGGCACCCAGCTGCAGGATTTTTTTCTGAATGAAAAGCTCAGGTTTTTCTTAAAGCATTTCAAAGCCTATTGAAAATTCAATGGGATCAGCATGGGTGGGAGAAGGAATTTTTACATTTAGATGAGGGAAGGCTATTTTTTTCATTTTTATTGTCATGCAAAACACATTTCCATATTAGTCATTGTTGTAAAAATAATGTTGTAATGTAACTTACATTGTTGTAAGTCCTACATCACCAAAACCCCCAAATAAAACCAAAGTTTCACTGATGTGAAAGACAACTCCAACTGTTCTTTCTCTGGAGGTGGAGAGCGGAAATGCTCTCCAAATTATGGGAAATCATTATAAGTCTTTCAGGATTGCCTCAGATCATTGTATTGTTGAGAGTAGCCAAGTTTTCAGATAGTCATTGTCCAATATTGCTGATACTGTGTACAGTGTTCTCCCAGTTCTGCTTATTCTGTTCTGCATCAGTTCTTGCAGATCTTTCCAGTTTTTTCTGAAATCATCCTGCTTATCATTTCTTTTAGCACAATAGTATTCCATTACCAACATGTACCACAATTTGTTCAGCCATTCCCCAATGGATGGACATCCCCATAGTTTCTAATTCTTTGCCAACACAAAAAAGAGCTGTTACAAATATTTGTAGTTCAAAAGCACAAGATTGATTGATTGATTGATTCATTCATTCATTCATTCATTTACTTTTTTAGGTTTTTTTAAAATTTTGAATATTTTCCCATAGTTACATGTTTCATGTTCTTTCCCTCTCCCCCCAATCACCCCCCCCTTTAGCCGGCGCACATTTCCACATGGTTTTACATGTATCATTGATTAAGGCCTAATCCCATATTAATGATAGTGGGATTAGAGTTATTGTTTAGTGTCTACATCCCCAATAATATCCCCATCAGCCCATGTGTTCAAGCAGTTGTTTTTCTTCTGTGCTTCTCCTCCCACAGTTCTTCCTCTGAATGTGGCTAGTTTTCTTTCTCATAAGTCCCTCAGCCTTGCTCTGGATCCTTGCATTGCTGCTAGTAGAGAAGTCCCTTATGTTTGATTGTGCCACATTGTATCAGTCTCAGTGTACAATGTTCTCTTGTATCTGTTCCTTTCACTCTGCATCAATTCCTGGAGGTTGTTCCAGTTCACATGGAATTCCTCCAGTTCTTTATTCCTTTTAGCACATTAGTATTCCTTCACCAACAGATACCACAAATTGTTCAGCCGTTCCCCAGTCGAATGACATTCTCTCATTTTCCAATTTTTTGCCACCACAAAGAGCATGCAAAGGCACCAGATTTAAACCAATTACACAAGTTCCAATTTGGAGGAAGGCTATTTTGAATAAGGAAAATGAAAGTGTGAGGGGCATTCAGTAGAAGGAACTGACTTCAGTAAGACTGGAGCAATGATGTGTCCAAACTCCCATGGTCAGTGAATAAATTATTTTGGTGTAGTGGAAAGAGCATTAGACCCAGGAGACCTGGGTGTGAATCCCAGCCCCTTGCTAAGTAGCTGTGTGATCTTGGACAAGTCTTTTCATCTCTCTGACCCTCAACTCTAAAGTAAGTAGGTTACACTAGCTGACCTCTCTGGTTCCTTTCAGCTCAAACAATCTATGAATCAATGAATATTCCTTCCTGTGGAAAGCAGCTCTCCATTGTAGAGATATAATGATAGAAAGCTGGCCTTCCAAGATCTGGGTTCAAATTTTTCCTCTGATCCATACTGGCTGTGTAACCCCATAGCAAATCTCTTAACCCCTTGCTGTCTTGATGATTATAAATTGTAGGGCAGGTGCTTGTCCTAATTCAAGAGTGAGTGTCCTCACTTCATTTTCTTATTAGCAGTGAAATCATGGGTTTATATTTCTTTTTCTTTTTACCCCTCCCTAAGAAAATAAGGGAGTGCAGCTTCAGTAAGATAGTCAGATACTTAGAGTGCCACAGACTTCTGGGCAGTCCTGCCTAGGTGTGGCCCTTCTTAAAGGCTTTGAGAGAACTCCAGAGTGGTTTTGTTCTGAATATCTGGGGACTTGCTTTTGGGAAAGTCTGGTTTAATCCCCAGGGAGACAAGTGGATTTTCCTCTCTTGACAGAGCTTGTTCTGCTGCGGAGGAGGTGGGCCACCAAGCTTCAGTGGCATTAGCTTTGAGGAGTGTCTGCCCCTGCGGAGCTGGGCTAAGGGATTAGGTTGCTTCCCTTGGGCTTTTAATGACATGGTTGGAATTGGAGGACTGCTGAGAGTGGTGAGATCAGCAGAGGACAAGAGGCTTTTTTAGACTTTGAAGCTAGAGCTGAGGGGGACCTTAAGGCACCTGATCACTTAGATGGAGCCACTTGCTTTATAGGTAAAAATGAAGAAGTGGGCAAGTGACAAGTCCAAGGAATCACAGACAGGAAAGCATCTCTGGTGATTTAAAATCAGTGTGCCAGTGCAAGAGGGAGGAAAAAAAAACCTATTCTATATAGAAATAATCTTTTAAGTTTAGCTGAATGGGAGCCTGTGATGACAAATAGTCGGGTTTTGCTTCCTCTGACTTCTGTCTTAGAGTGTTTTTTAGCCTACACCATTGCTAATGATCAGAATTCCTGAGTGGAAAGGTAGTAAATTTAACCCATCTCATAATTCTAACCCGTATACCTACCCTGCCTGTGGAACCAGCTATTAACTGCAATTTGATACTTTATTTTAGTCATTTAGTAGGAGAGCCTCAGGGACTGTAGGCGCAAATCCTTGGCCCTTGGTGTTGAGGCCTTCTTGTGAATAGTGTCCCAGGAGAGTTGAATGTACATTTCTGTGCTCAGGGAAAATATTAAACTCCAGGGTAATTCTTATGTTCCTCTGTGTGTGGCGGAGGTGGGGGGAGAGAGAAAAAGGGTGGGCAGGGGAGAGAGGTGGGGAAGGAAAGGAGAAGGGGAGGGTGAGAGAAAAAGGAGAGAGAGGAAGGAAGAAGAAGGGGGAGAGAGAGAGGGAGAGAGAGAAAGGAAGAAGAGGGAGAGAAAAAGAAAGGAGAGAAAGAAGGGGGAGAGAGGAAGGAAGGAAAGAAGAAG
>NC_058131.1:399972434-400021920 GCF_016433145.1 Gracilinanus agilis | reverse complement strand
GAGAGAGAGAGAGAGAGAAAGAGAGAGAGAGAGAGAGAGAGAGAGAGAGAGAGAGAGAGAGAGAGAGAGAATGAACAATACTTCATTAAGCTCTTTAAAGGATCCCTGTATCATCCCTTTGCCCCAGACACCTGACAGAATGCTTGTTGGCTCATGTAAAGTATAGGGACTTAATAAATGGTTTGCTTTCCTTTCTTTTGGACTAGACCTGTGATTTTATTGATGTAGAAAGCCCCCTTGCAGGAAATTTCTCTACATCTCTAAGCATATGTTGATGTTGAGTGAATAAAAACCCAAATTGCTTTTAGAGTCAGAAGGTCTGGATTCAAATCCATATATAGGATGTTTAAAGGAGGGATTTAAATATGTTTATATTTAAACGATCATTTATAAAGGAATG
Source organism: Gracilinanus agilis (assembly GCF_016433145.1). NCBI lineage: Eukaryota > Metazoa > Chordata > Mammalia > Didelphimorphia > Didelphidae > Gracilinanus > Gracilinanus agilis. The sequence goes on along the minus strand of NC_058131.1, from coordinate 400,021,520 downwards.
GTTTTAATGTTGCTCACTAGCTCTGTGATAGCAGACAAGTGAATTTCCCCTTTGTGGGCATCATTTTCCTCCTGTAAAATGAACAGGATTGAACTAATGACCACTACAGTTCCTTTCTAACTCTGTGCCCCAATCCAGAGGCCAGGGTATAGGAATGATCATATTCTGTGTTCTCCTATGGAGTAACTAAAAGGAAAAGAAATCAGCTGTAAATTTTTTGGAGGGTATTTTGCAAAAACAAACAAACAAAAAAGTAACAGTAAGTAATTACAGGATTGTAGATACAGAGCTGATAGGAAACTTAGAAGAAATCTAGTCCATTTCTCTAATCTTTCCCCATCTTACAGATAAGGAAACTGAGGTTCAGGAATGTTAAATGGCCCTTGCCCAGGACACTACAGGTGTAGGAAGATGGTCTGATTTCCATTTTGAATGAATGAATGTTTTGTTGAATTTTTCCACCTTCTTCACAAGGATGCTCTGAAGTTGTTACATAAATAAAGGGGCAAAGCCACACTATCAATCAGTAGCAAGAATACTACAGCTAGAATTTTAGGCAATGGAAAGAGCATTCATTGGAATTAGAGTCAGATGGCTGGGTTCAAATCCACATTTAAACTGTGTGGCCTTTATCAAGTCTCTCTGGGGACTTTTCTCTGTTTCCTTTCCTGTAAAATAAAGATCCTGGATTAAATGATCTCTAAATTACCCTAAGTTCTATGAGCCATCCTTTCCCCCCTGCACCTCTCTCTGGTTGCAAGATCTCTGAGACGCTGTGCAAGGTGTAGCAGGGTAGGTCTTGCAAGGCTCCATATATGATTGGTTTCCTCACCTCTGTTCCCATTCTCCTCTTCATCCTGTTGGCAGGAAGCTTTATTTGTAAACCTCATCCAAGAACTCTTGTCTTCTGCTAGAAGAGCTGCCCTGTGTGGTGTAATACCATAAATTTTCAGGTGGTGCCATGTGGCCCTCTGAGTCTTAATTAAGCCAGCACTGTACATCATTTTAAAAAGATTTGTTTTATTTGGGGTATTAGTTGCCATGGTTATGTGGTGTGACCTATAGAATACAGCCATAGATAAAATCTGTGTTAAAATCAGGCTGACTACTGAAAAGAGCTTAGTGGGTGGGGGGGACATCATTTTAAGAATCTTTTATTTGGGGGTAGCTGGGTGGCTCAGTGGATTGAGAGTCAGACCTAGAGATGGGAGGTCCTAGGTTCAAGACTGGCCTCAGATACTTCCCAGCTGTGTGACCCTGGGTAAGTCACTTGACCCCCATTGCCTACCCTTACCACTCTAAGACGGAAGGTAAGGGTTTAAAAAAAAAAAAAGAACCTTTTATTTATTTTAATTTTATTTTATTTTTACCCCCAATTACATGTAAAAACAGTTTCCAACATTTTCCTAAGAATTTTAGTCTTGAGCTCCCCTCCTCCTCCAAGATGGTAAACAATCATTTTAAGAATCTTATTTTTAAACCCGTAATCCTATATGTTGCATGAGATGTATTCTTTGGTTAAAAACAGACACATACCATACGGTTCTGTGAAGTTAGGATTGCACTTGAAGCAGTGGGATGCAGTGGGAGGCTTTGGAGTCACAGGACTTGGGTTCAGATCCCTTTTTTACCACTTTACCTGTGTAACTTTGGGGAAGTCCCTCCCCTCCCTATATCAATTCTAAGAAAGAAGGTCAAGGACTAGCCAATTGAAATTAAGTGACTTGTCCAGGGTCACACAGCTAGGAAGTATATAAGGGCAGATTTGAACCTGATTCCTCATGCTATATCAACCATACTTACCTAGTTTCCCCCATTTGAGTTTCTTTAACTGCAGTGAGGGGTCAGATACCTATAGTATGTCCCTCTGGGGCCCAAAGAAGATTAAATTTAATTGGGAAACATGAACATGAACAAAATAAGTAAAAAATATAGTAGAATATAGATATGGTTAATATGTGGTTTTCTAAGTCAATATGTGGCCCACCTAGATCCTGACTTGTGGCTCTGGTTTCTGTTTGAATTTGTTGAGGTGGGACCAGATAATCTCTACTATCCCATCACCCTTTTAAATTTGTAATCCTAAAACACAGTAACTCTATTTGGCAATAGATCTGTTCCATAATGCCTCCTCTGCAGGGTTAGAATCCAAGATTTAGAGCTAGCTGTGAGGGCCAGAGGTTTAAGTCTTTGTGACTAGGCAAGTTACTTCCCTCTTCTGAGGTGGAGAGAATTTCCTTATCTGGGAATAATGTAATCCTTGCACATCAGTGTAATAATAGGTTTGGGCCCTTTCTCTAGAAAGCAGAGTTTAGCATTTGAGAAAGTGACTGACTCACTCTCCTGCATGTTAGGTGGTGCTTAATTCATTATGTAATTTATTGCATATAATATTACATATTATATATAATTAAATAACAATAGATATATAACATATAAGAATAATAATAACTAGCATTTTTATAGGATTTTAAGATTTGTAAATATTATCTCATTTTTATCTTTACCACAACCGGGAGAGGTAAGTACTATTATTATTCCCATTTTATTGATGAAGAAACAGAGACCTAGAGGTTTCTTGATTGTCTAGAGCAGTGATTCCCAAAGTGGGCACCACCGCCCCCTGGTGGGTGCTGCAGCGATCCAGGGGTGCAGTGATGGCCACAGGTGCATTTATCTTTCTTATTAATTGCTATTAAAATAAAAAAAATTAATTTCCAGGGGGCTAAGTAATATTTTTTCTGGAAAGGGGGCGGTAGGCCAAAAAAGTTTGGGAACCACTGGCTAGAGTCTCACTCCTAACAAGAATCTCAGAACTGATTTGAACTTGGGTCTTCCTGACTCCAGGTTCAATGCTCTCTGTCTATACATTGGGCCACATAGCTGTGTAGAGCTTACTTTGATTTGTATGTTTATATTAAATGATCACAACATGTTTTTGGTGGAAAAAATACTGGATATGGAGTCAGAGAATCCTGGATCTGCTATTTTTCTACATTTGTGACAAGTCATCTTTGAGGTCCTTTCCTATGCCAAATCCTGTGAATTATTCACATCCTATGATTCACATCATACTATTGGACTTTTGTCCCATAGGAGTCAAAGACAAGATAAAGGTTTTATATTATAGGACTCCAGATTCTTTATTTTTCAGTTAATCCCTTTGTTGGCTTCTTCTTCTCTATCAACAAACACACCACTGAATTTCTATGTCCCTTGTTTCTGGTCTGCACCCTTTGAACTATCTTTGACTTATTATCATGCAGGACATTTTTACTTGAGCTGGCCCAGCTGCCTGGAAATACCCTCTCCCAGTTGCTCCCTCACTCGATTCTTATGTCCAAAGACATTTTTCTTTTTTTGCTAATGAGGCTAATTAACAATATTTTCTCTGGAGAGCTTATTCTTTGTCAGCTTCTGGTTGTCATAGTATTTAATAAGTCTTAAGGGTGCTTCTTTAAACACAATTGTTTCTTCCCCTTTCATTCTTTCCCCTCTAGTTTCCATCTCTTATTTGGACCATTTTTGTTTTCTAAAACTATTTTCCATTTCAAGCATATAAGCTTTCCAAGAAAACGAAATATTTTCAGTAACCTCTCTTATAACACATTGCGTGTCATTCTCATATCCCGAGTTTAAAAAAAAGGGTTTTACATGTTTTATAATAAACTTTTGTTTCTGTTTGCTTTTTATATTTCTTAAAACAGCTACAAAGAGAAAAAAGTATTGAATAATAAGAATTATTTTCACGTGTAAAATCCTACTTTTCATTAACTTTAGTTTGACATAAATGTCTCACTAACTAGAGGCATAAAAGAGAGGCTGACATATAAGTTATAAATCTGGTTCTGATCAAACACTTTTTTTCTGCCCATAAATATCCAAGGTATTACTAATTTTCTAGGGAAAATACTCATTTTCTCTATATAATAATTACCAGCTAAAACTTTTTTTTTTTAAAGTGGATGAGACCCACGTATAGAGAACTTTTGATCAGCACATTCTCTTTACAAATACACATCTGTACTTGTTCTGTGATTTATAGCAAGGGTTGCCTGGGGCTTAGGTTGGTAAAGTTGCTTCCTCAGGGTCACCCAGAAATACTTTTCTGTAGGTGCTCCTAACCTTCCTGTCCTTTGTCCACTATGCTTCACTGCTTCTCTTGCTAAGGATTGTACATTTTATTGATCCCTTTTCTGCTTTAATTTTTGGTTCTTTGTTGTCTACTGAAATAAGGCCTCTTGGTTTAAGGAAGGGCCTTGCGGGGTATGAGTTCCAGATGTGATTCTAACACCATCTTACTTTGTAACTTTGATCAATACACTTAAGTGTAATTATGCCTCACTTTTTTGATCAAGAAAGGGGAAGAAAAACTTTAAAATCTCCTAGTATTGTTTTGAAAGATAGCTAATAAAAAAAAGGCATTTAGGAAATATAAATAATAGGATATATTTTGTATAAAGAAAGATGCTGCTTCCTAGACTTCTGTCAGCAGAATATTCCTTTTTTGCCAATGGAGACAGTTTGCTTTAAGCCATCTATAACTCTTCTTCAGTTCTTCTTATGATCAATGGTGTACAGGTGGTAGCCCACACTTATAGTTGTTTATCTGGAGGTTATAAAATAGTTTTCCTCCTGCCATTTAAAGCCCTTTATAACTTGACTCTGACTTGCCTTTCTAACCCTATTTATACTCCTCTTCATGCATTCTGTAGCCTAGCCAAGCTGTCCTAGCTTGTCTCTCACAGCTACATTCCATCTCCCATCTCTGTAACTTTGCACCGGCCATCCTGCATGCCTGGAATGCTCTCCTTCCTCCTCTCTCTCTTAAAATTCCTAGTTTTCTTCAAAGATCAGTGAAAGTGCCGTCTCCTACTTGAAGCCTTTCCTGGGCCTTCCCAACTCATTCCAGTGCCCTTTCTCCATTATCTTGTATTTATTTGGCATAGGAATATAAAAATTTAAGAATAAAATTAGGAATAAATTTAAGAATAAATGGGTTCTGTTACAATACCTCCATGAAATAAAATGTCTTTGAGGTTGGTCTTTGCTATTGTATCTCCTGAGGGCCTGACACAAAGTAGGTGGTTTGTGGTTGTTTTAGGTGTTTCACTCCTGTCAGATTTGTGACTCTTGAGGTGGGGTTTTCTTGACAGAAACTGGAGTGGTTTTACCTTTGCCTCTTCCAGCTTATTTTACAGATGAAGAATGGAGGCCAGTAGGATGAAGAGACTTGTCTAGGGTCACCCAGCTAGTAAGTGTCTGGGACTAGATTTGAACCCATGACGTTGAGGCTCCCTGATTCCAAGCCCAGTGTTCTGTTCACTTCACCACCTAGCTGTAGTAGGTGATTTAAAAATAGGTGATTAAAAAGTCCTTACTGATTGATTGATTAATATGAGTGAGATTGTCCTGATTAAGAGCAGATACACTTTATTTGTTTTAATAAAATTTTTTTTACCAGTTACATATAATAACAAATTTCAACATAAATTTTCTAAAGTTATATGATCTAAATTGTCTCCTTCCCCCCCCCCCCCAAAAAAAAAGCTGGTGAGCTGGGATCTGGGTTATACTTGCATTATCATTTCCATATTATTCATTTTTATAAGTGACTAATCTTATAAAACCCAAACCCCCAAACAAAAACCCAAATAAACAAGTGATAAATCATCTGCTTTCCTCTACATTTTGACTCCAATAGTCCTTTCTCAGGAGCTGGATAGTATTCTTTGTCAGTAAGTCCCTCAGATTTGTCCTGGGTTGTTATATTGTTGAGAGTAGCTGAGTCTATCATGTTGGATCATTCCACAATCTTGCTGTCACTGTGTACAGTGGTTTCCTGGAAGAAGAGACGTATTTTAAAACACTATATAAATATGTAATGCCATAGTGAACATTTGGGGTGCAGGAAAAGTGTGGGTTCTAGTCCTCTCCAACCCAAGAGGTTTGTTCAATAGCCAAAAAAAAAAAAAAAGGAAGAAAGTTAACCGTGGACTTTTATGGATCAGAATAATAGATAATTGTTTCTTCTCCCTCTTTCATTTTGTGTAAAAATCACTTTGAAAGTTGCTTGAACTTTGAGTGTCCTAAGTTGGAAATGTCTCTTTTAGAAACTCTCCTTTCCTGATGTCCACTTCAAGGCCTCCGGGGAAAAGCCTGCAAGCGTGTAATCAGACATATGTTGGTACAAGACAGATAATAATGAAAGGAGCCCCTGCCTAAGCACGCAGCAGCCAGATTTAGAGGGATTTGGGAGATGCTCTTCCAGCCTGTCAATGGGCTTGGGATTCAATTACACTTTGTTTGTGATTTCTAGATTTCTGCTTTCCTGCCCAGGGCTTGAATAGATAAAGCAAAGTCTGCAGCCGCCCCTCCTCTTCCCTTTGCATCTCCCATTCCCACAGCCTTAAACAAAGGGAGAGGGATTGGGGATCCTGGGAGATTTCTTTCCAGTCCCCAACTTTCTGTGTAAGCCTGGGCCTTCCTCTCATTTTTCACAGATAACTGAGTGCTTGACATACAATCCATTCCTTTCAAATCTTGAATGTAGTAGAGTGCCACCTACTGCTTGTGGCGTAGAAGTAAGCATCATGGGAGGAAGGGTAGGCTTGCTTTAGGAGAAAAAGATGGCATTTGCAGGGAATTCTGTTCTGTTGCTTCATGATGCTGCTTTTGTGGTGTAAATGCTAATAAGGCCATTGGACATGCCATTGATGGAATTTGCCCCCCAAATACTTCTCTCTAAGAGAAGACTTATAGATTATTTAGGACAAGTCACTTACTTTACAGATGAGAAAACTGAGTTTCAAAGTACAGTAGTGACTGGCCCAGAGTCACACAGATAGTAGTGAAGTCCTCTGGCTGCATAGAAAGCATTCTTTCCACTGCCTCCCATGAGAAATATTAGGACAAATCACTTCTTTCTTCTTTTATTGAATGTGTTGAACTGTGTTTTAAATGCCGAGATACAGGATTGTAGATTTAGAGCAGGAAAGGACCTCAGAGATTCTTTCTAATTTTATAGATAAAGAAATTGAGTCATTTGCCTGGGGTCACCCAGATATTTGATATGGGATTTGAACCCAGATCTTTAACATTTTAAGTCTAGTGCCTTAGCCACTCTACCGTGCTGCCCCTCAAATAACCAAGTACTTTAGTGTTTGCTGATAAAGAAAGAAAAAAATAACCTGTAGCCCATGTTTCTGATAGCCCGTAAACCACAGGTTTAAACCATAGGTTCTAAGTTGGGCTGTCATGCAGTGAGACAAAAGAAAACCAAACTTTTCAGGATGAATTTTGTCTTTAAAAATAGGACCATTAGGCATTTACCAGGAATCATTTTTAAACTGCTGTGGGATTCTTCAGCCAGCTTAAAGACTGGTTGTTTTCATATCTGTGTTACTTACATAGGGGCCCCTCTGAATTTTCTTCACCTTATTCTGTGATCTTTGGAACTGCCTCTTTTTTGTCAGCAATTTTATTTTAGTCTTCAACTCTGTAATTCTTTTTCTGGATGTTGTGGCTTTGTTTGCTTTCTGTATGAATGGCTCTGTGGGCCTTGAGAAGTTAGTGCCATTTTCCTATTCCTTGTAAGAAAGAGTTTTTCACAGAGAATAGGCTGACAAGAGTTTAGAGGTGAAAGAGACCTTGGAAACTGTGTCTTTAGAGAAAAGAAGGAAGGAAACACATTTATTAAGTGCCTACTGTTTGCCAAGCACTGTGTAAGCACTTTAATAAATATTATCTTATCTCATCTTCACAACAGCCCTGGGAAGGAGGTGCTATTATTATTATCCCATTTTACAGTTGAGTAAACTGAGGCAAAGAGTAAATGAATTGCCTAGAGTTAAACAGCTAGTGTCAGAGCTCATATCTGAATTTGGGTCTTCCTTCAGAGCCATTCATACAGAAAGCAAACCAAGCCACAACAATCCTCCTACACCAAGCTCTGCCTGATCCATCTCAGTATCCCCTCTCAGCTCATTCCCCTCCAGGGCATTAGTGTTCTCTCTCTTCACACTGGGCAGCTTGGTGGTGCAGTGGATATCACACCCGGCCTGGGGTCAAGAAGCCATAGAAATTTATCTTCATGAGTTCAAATCTGGCCTCAGACACTTCCTAATTATATGACCCCGTGTGCCTCAGTTTCCTCATCTGTAAAATGAGCTGGAGAAGGAAATGGCAAACCACTCCAGTATCTTTGCCAAGAAAACCTCAAATGGGATCACAAAGAGTTGGACAGGACCAAACAATAACTCTTCAAAAAATCTTGTATTTCACTTACCAAATTACATATTATCTCTGTCCCCTCCCCAAATCCATACTCACCAATACAACACAAATGTTCTCTGATAGTCTCTATCCTTACTTGCTGTCAACACGCTCTTCAATCTAGCAAGAACTTCATAAATGGGTTTTTAACCAATTCAATTACTTCTTATTACCCTGGGCAAGCCACCTCGCTTTTCTCTGATCTCAGTTTCTTCTTTGTAATATGAAAGAGTCAGATGAGGATCTCCAGTCCTAAAAGGCTTTGAAATTCTTCAGCCAGCTTAAAAAACTGGTTGTCTTCACCGTTTTTTGTGTCTGGACACCTTTGACAATCTGGTAAGGCATATAGATTCTTTTTCAAAATATGCACCAATAAATGAATAAAGTAAAATAGATTAGATTAAAAAGTAAACCAATTATCCTGAAATATTAAATTTAAAAATTAAATATTTAATTAAAAATAGCAAATAAGTTTAAAAAACCCCAAACCTAATTTCACAGTCCCCAGATTTTAAGATTCTTGGAATCAGAGTCAGCTTGTAAACACCTTTAAATGCTGTAGGAGGAATTTTTATAGACTATGAGGAGCCAGTGGAGAATTTTGAGCAGGTGACATGACAGAAATTGTTAGGATAATAATTTGGCTGCTATGTGGATTGGAGAAGAGAAAGACTGGAAGGGGGGAAACCTTATAAGTAGACCAGATGAGAGGTGGTAGAGGGCCTAAACTAGGATATAAATGGAGAGAAGAAGATGGATGCAGAGATGTTGTAGAGGAGGAATTATTAAGTCTTTGCAAATGTTTGGGTACATTTATGAGAGGATGAGAAGAGCAAGGGAAGACTGTAGTTATAAATCTGGGTGACAACACGGAAACATATTTTGCATGATAAATACATGTATAAATCAGATCAAATTGTTTACCATCTCCAAGAGAGGGGAGAGAAGGAAGGAAGGGAGGGAGGGAGACAGACAATTTAGATCTTTTAATTCTGGAAAATGTATGTTGAAAATTGTTACTCTACATAATTAGGAAAATAAAATACCTTTGAATAATTAAAAAAAAAAAAAGGATGTAAGCTCAGTTTGTTTATTTGTTTGTTTGTTTAAACCCTTACCTTCCATCTTAGAATCAATACTGTATATTGGTTCCAAGGCAGAAGAGTGGTAAGGGGTAGGCAATGGGGGTTAAGTGACTTGCCCAGGGTCACACAGCTGGGAAGTGTCTGAGGCCAGATTTGAACCTAGGACCTCCTGTCTCTAGGCCTGGCTCTCAATCCACTGAGCCAGTTGCTCCCATAAACTCAGTTAAAAAAAATAAGTCTACACCTTGACTGCAGGGTGTGATAGGAGGGAACAGAAGTACCTTCTATAGAAATGGGGAATTTAGGATTAGGAAGAGCCTACCTAATTTAATGGAATTCCAGTTTGGACTTGCCATATTTGAGATTTCTATTGGGACATCGAAGTGGAGGTGTCCACTAGACATTTGGTCATGTGGAATCAAAATACAGGGGAGAAATGATTACTCTCTGAGAATTATTTATATGGTGATAATTAAACCTATGGGGAGGGAATGAGATTTCTTAAAATTTTTTTTAATTTTTATTATCATGCAAAACACACTTACATATTGGTCATTGTTATTAGAGCACACTCACATAACTAAAAACCCCAAATAAAACCATAAATACACTGATATGATTTGCTTTGGTCAGTATCCATCCAACTTCAACAGTTCTTTCTCTGGAGGTGGGCAGCAGGGAATAAGATTGTTAAGAGAGAAGAGAGCCTAAGACATAAACTTGAGAGAACACCTCATTATCAGGGGACAGGAGATGGGTGATGATTCAGCAAAGAATGAGGAGTGCTTAGATTGGCAGAAGAGAACCAGGAGGAAGTGCTATCAGAGAAGCAGAAGGGAGGAAGTAGTATCCAAAGAGCAGGGAATGGGCACTATTAGTATCAAAAGCTTCAGGGAGGATGCATAAATTATGGACTGAGAAAAGGCCCCTGAGTGTAGATAACTCCAGGACTATGACTATGAAAGGAAGAAGAGAAGGCGAGTAACATGAACAAATGACAGGGTCAGATCACAATTAAACATTTTTTTTTAAATTATTTTTTCCCTGGGTTATACATGTATTATCACATAAAACATTTCTATATTATTTGAAGCCGTCCACCGACTCCACGAAGATTCCTAGTGGGTTGGACACTCAGAAAGGGGAACCAAGGACTGAGTGAAAATGGGTTACGGGTTAAGGATTAATGGAAAGAGAATATAAGGGGAGAATAAAGACACGCAGACACAGAGAGTTTTGGCATAAGGTAGACAGACAGCGAGTAAGCTCTGATGGTCAAGAGCTTCATGGTTAGGAGCTCTGATAGTTGAGAGCTCTCCTGCCAACTGATGTCTTGTCACTTTTATTGGGGTTACAACAGTATGGGGGGAAGGGGAGAGGCTGGTGGCCTGATACATTAACATTATGAGGTAATCATCATAAAATGCAAACTGCCAAAACCTAAAACAATAAGTAGAGCTAAGATCAGGATGCAGGGTGGATAGGGCCTAAGGCATCTACTGATGTTTGATACCTATGTTAATTGATCATTGAAGGAAAAGTAAGGAGACTGAGATAACTGACTCTCTTCTGGGGTGTGGCCTTAGGGAAGGGCTAGGGATTTGGCAAGGTCAACATTCAATTTGACTCAGGATTGCAGGGATCAATCATTAGCAGTATAAGAGTTAAGTTTTTGAATACTTCTTAAAATAATATCACAATTAATGTATACCTGGATCGCTACATTATTCATTTTTGTAAGTGAATGATCTTATAAAACTCAAACCCCAAAATATATATACCCAAACAAACAAGTGATAAATCATGTTTTTATCAGATTATAATTTTTAAAAGATGTGCAATAGAGTGAGCTTGTAGGAAACAAGAAAAATGCCAGTAGATCAGGAGACTTGAAGAGGTGGAAATGGGATAGGAATGCTTGATTAGAGCAAGTTTCAGGAAGACAGGAGAGGTAATGGGTTCAAGGACAGAAGGAGAGGAGTTAGCTGTGGCAAGGAGAAGGGCCACCTCTTCTTGGAGACCAGAGCAAAAAAAGGGTGATGATGGTCGAGCATGGGCTTTATAACCTTTTCTTATATCATAGGCCCCTTGCCAATCTGGTGGTACCAATTTGCTGCTTCTCAGAAAAACAGTCAGGAATAAAATAAAATATATAGGATTGGGACAGCTGGGTAGCTCAGTGGAGTGAGAGCCAGGCCTAGAGACGGGAGGTCCTAGGTTCAAATCCAGCCTCAGACACTTCCCAGCTGTGTGACCCTGGGCAAGTCACTTGACCCCCTTTGCCTACCCTTACCACTCTTCTGCCTTGGAGCCAATACATAGTATTGACTCCAAGACGGAAGGAAGGTAAGGGTTAAAAAAAAAAAAAAGAACATTGTAGTAGACCAGTCATCTTAGTCTAAGTGGCATTCAGCAACTTTTTTTTTTTTTTGGACTCCCCTGGCACTTGCTGCCTCCTGTATCTCCCTCACGGTGCTTTGCTGCTTCAGCCAAGCTGGCTTACCTGCCCAGTAGATAGCAGATGGGTTCACAGTAGGTGGGAATGGCCAGGCCCTTCTCTGCAAGAGCTGCTGTCCTGTAGGATGGTTGTGAGAGGTGGGCTGGGAGCAAGACTGGTGGTCTGAGGTGCTTGTCCCTCTCAGGATTCATGAGCCTATCTGATTGTTGTTGGCATTTGGTCAGCTGTTGCTGCTGGTGATGAAAACACTTATTTAGAATGATTTTATTTCATTAATAAAAATAAATTTGACAAGGTAAATCTCTCTTGAGACAAATGACAATGATTATCTTGTTTTCTTTCTCTTCTGGATCTCACTTAACTCCTTTCAAGGCTTAGCTTGAATGCTACCTTTTTCTTTCTCACATATTTTATTTTTCCCCTCAATTATATTTAAAGGCACAAGATTTGATTTAACAAATTTGCATTCTAAACTCACTTTCTCCCTCCTTCCTCTCCTTACTTACCGAGAAGGCAAGCATTTTGATTTGGATTATACATGTGCAGTCATGCAAAGCATATTTCTATATTAGTCATGTTGTGAAAGAAAATACAGACCAAAAAAAAAATCCTAAGAAAAATAGAGAAAGGTGAAAAAAGTATACTTTGGATCAGCATTCAGATTCTATCAATTCTTTCTCTGGGGATGGATAGCATTTTTCATTATAAGTCTTGGATCATTGTGTTGCTAAGTCATTCATAGTCAATCATTGTACGATATTACTATTAGTGTGTACAATATTTTTCTCCTGGAATTGTCATTTTTATTATATTAAAAAATTTTTTTTTAAACCCTGAACTTCTGTGTACTGGCTCCTAGGTGGAAGAGTGGTAAGGGTGGGCAATGGGGGTCAAGTGACTTGTCACACAGCTGGGAAGTGTCTGAGCCCGGATTTGAACCTAGGACCTCCTGTCTCTAGGCCTGACTCTCAATCCACTGAGCCACCCAGCTATCTCCTTTGGTATATGATTGTGATGGAATTTTACTGTGCCATAAGAAGCAATGAGCAGGCTAATTAAAAAAACAAACAAACTTGGAAAGAACTCAATGGGATAATGAGCAGTGAAAAGAGTAAAATCAAAAGAACTTTATATAGCTACAGATTTAATATTTGAAGAAAAACTTGTAATGTCACCTCCAGAGAGGGAACTGAAAAACGGAAACATGAAAGATTATGTATGTGTGTGTGTGTGTGTGTGTGTGTGTGTGTGTGTGTGTACACACACACACATATCTGTCTCCTGGATGATATCTTCTGTGTTTTGGGGAAGAGAGAGAAGGCTGAGACACTTTTAATAAATTCTATTAATAAAACAATTTTTTAAAAAAGAATCTGTATTCCTAGGGAGCTTGTGTTTAGTTGTCTGGGAATCTGGTCCCTAAGAGCCTGACTGTGCTTACAAACTTCATCCCAAGATGGCAGGCATTGATGCACCTCAAGAAGGTGCCCTGCTTGTGGAAGGACTGAAAGATTTCTTGTTGATTTGAACCCAGGCCTTCTGTTTCCAAATCCAGAATTCTTTTCATTGTACCTTTGTACTACCTCCTACCCCTTTTTTGTAATTCAGCTTGATCTTTAGCTTAAAAACTTCAGAAAAGGGTATGTATTTCTTGCTGACCTATTCATTGCATTGTTTTGCAGAGCTTCACTTTTGTCTATCTTCATGTAGCTTGACTTGATACCCAAGAGCTTGACCTAGGGGGCCCTGTTTGGGGGCTCTCCTAGAGACCTGTATAGGATTTAGAAGAGCAAAAATATAAATATAAATAATTAAAATAAATATAATATGGAGACATAAATAGCAATAACAACTGAATTTTGACCTCTTGGCCTCAGTTTCCTCAATGTTTAATATGGGGATAATAATAGCACCTATCTCATGATATAAAAAGAAAAACTCTTTGTAGACCTTAAAGTACTATGTATTATGATTATGATAGTTATTATTTGTTTTTGTGGCTGTTGTCGTCATGGCGCCATGGATAAGAGACCAGACTTTCAAGCCCAGAAAGCCTGGGTTCAAGTTTTATCTCTGACACTGGCAGAGTAACCCTGAAAAAGTCACTTCATCTCCCAGCGGTCTAGGCAACGACTCTAAAATTGTAAGTTGCTGGTCCGCATTGATGGAGGGAATTTCCTCATCTGAAGGTTCCTTACTGTAAGAATTAAAAATGATAAATGCTTGTATAAATATATATATTAGTATTTTAATTAAAGCCATGCTGATAGATAAAATCATTAGACCACGCGCTTGTAAGCATTCAAAACTGCCGCCTCCATTACTGTCTCCTGTTTCCTGGAAGCGCCTACTCGCAAAAGAGACCACTCCCTCCTAACCCAGGAGATTTAAACCCTTCCCTGCGTCAAGACGTAAGCCTTCCCAAGCCCAAAAACCGGAAACGGAAACCCGTTGGACCACGGGAAATGTAGTTTGATACATTTCCCAAATTTCACTTTTACACTTACACCAATCAGATCACACGGTTCTGGCTCCTCTCATTGCTACTTACATAGGGTTTTATTTCACACAGTGCTTTACATCCATTTTCTTATTTGATTCTCCCCACAACCCTGTTGGGGGAAGTCCTACAACTGTTATATTCACTTTACCAGTGAGGAAACAGAACCCAAACAAGGTAAAATGGTTTTTCCTGGGATCACACCGTAAGTTTTTGAGATAGAATTCAAATTTAGGCCATCCCAAATCTGACAACCTGCTCTCTGTTTCCCCTCTCACCTTCTTCTGATGTTGCTAGACAGAAAAAAAGCTTGGAACTTTTTTGAAGAGCACCATGGAGAAAGCTCTCTTGGCTACCTAGTCTGTTTCTTTGCCTCTGGATAGGGGCATTCTACAGGAGAGCCCAGAAATCTTAATGTAGTTTTATTTATTTAATTTTTTAAACCCTTAACTTCTGTGTATTGACTTATAGGCGGAAGAGTGGTAAGGGTAGGCAACAGGGGTCAAGTGACTTGCCCAGGGTCACACATCTGGGAAGTGGCTGAGGCCGGGTTTGAACCTAGGACCTCCTGTCTCTAGGCCTGACTCTCAATCCACTGAGCTACCCAGCTGCCCCCTTAGAGCTGTTTTTTAGGGATTGGTTTCTTAAAAATCTTTAATGAAGTGAGAATGATGGATGGGCCCATATAGTTGTGACTGGATGAAAGGCTGTTTTTATTTTACTTTTACTTTTACTTTTACTTTTACTTTACTTTTTTTACTTTACTTTACTTTACTTTACTTTACTTTACTTTTTTACTTTTTTACTTTTTTACTTTTTTACTTTACTTTACTTTACTTTACTTTACTTTACTTTACTTTACTTTACTTTACTTTACTTTACTTTACTTTACTTTACTTTACTTTACACTTTATAACCCTTACCTTCTGACTTAGAATCACTGCTCTATATTGGTTCCAAGGCAGAAGAGTGGTAAGGGGTTAAGTGACTTGCCCAGGGTCACAGAGCTAGGAAGTGTCTGAGGACAGATTTGCCTGGTTCTCAATCCACAGTGCCACCCAGCTGTCCCACAGGGGTAAGTTTTAAGCAGTGGGTGTTTGTCCCTGGTTTTTGGTCAGTGATTAGGATGTATTTATTTCCCAAATGCTGGCTGTAAGTGGACTTGTGGTCATAGCTCAGGGGGTCATTAAATCAGTTCAGGAATTCAGCAAGTATGTAGTGAGTAGCTGTTATTTATATAGCTCTGTGCTGTGGGCATAAGAAATACAAAAGATTATCTGTCTATCTGCCTACCTACCTTCCAGCCACATTTTAAAGATAGCTTCCTATTTATCACTGTTTAGGAAGCCGTGGAATACTGCCTTCTCCAGAGAATTAAAGCGAATGTTCCACAGGGGTGGGCATGAGTGGGCTGCAATATCTACAGGATGATTAAAGCTCCACCAGGACTTTTGAGACACTTTGTATAAACAATAGGCAGCTTTGAAGAAAAAGAATAATTATTATTTTAAATGATTACTTAATCATTTAGTGTAGATTATTATAAAATTAAAATTAAATTATTTAAATATTATTTAAATGAAATATTTAAAAGCTGCCATTGGGGAAATGTGTGATAAAGAGAGAAAATGGACTAGTCATGGAGCAAATAGGCAGCTTGCATTTTCCATTGGGGTGTGTGTGTGTGTGTGTGTGTGTGTGTGTGTGTGTATAAAAATATATATATATACATTTCTTTTGATACTGTGTGTGTATATGTGTGTATATGTATATATATACTTATATATATATTTGATACTGTGTGTGTATATATATATATTTGATACTGTGTGTGTATATATATATATATATATATATATATACACATACACACACAGTATCAAAAGAAATCAAGAAAGGTACCCAGTACACAGGTGAGAACTTGTGGGAGGATCATGGAAGAGTTTAACAAGATGAGTTGCAATCAGCACTGATGCAGGGAGCATCCTTATGATGAGATCATAGGTTTATTTGGGTGTTTGGGTATATATTTACATACATTAAACCTTTACTGTCTGTCTTAGCAGTAATACTGTGTCTTGGTGCTAAAGCAGAAGAGCTGTCAGGGCTAGGCAAGGGGGCTTAAAGGGCTTGACCCGATTTGACCCCTCTAGGCCTGGCTCTCAATCCACTGAGCCACCTAGTGACCCCCGACTTGGGTGTCTCTATGTCTACATAGGTGTCTTTTTGCCTGTTTGATTTAAGACATGGTTGTAAAATATTAAAATGTCAGGTTTGGGAGGGACCTTCTATAGATTACTCAGACTAACCTTTAAGCTGCTATTTGGGAGAGGAATTTACCATATACTAAACAATGAGAGAACAACGCAGATTGGTATGGAGCCAGAGCATTAGATTGTGGGGTGTAAGCAGTGATTATAATTAGAGAAGGGAGAGGTCCCATTCTCTTTTACATTCTTCTACGTTGGCTGACCTACATTGTGAGAGCTGGTACTTGAGTCTTGCAACATGGACATACCTATTTGGATTTCTCTCTATTAAAAAATATTTTCCAGGACCCCCTCATTTTAAGGCACCATTCTAGGCACTAGGGATACAATTAAATGTCTTTTCAAGAAAGGGGATGGGGAGAAATACAATATCTCTGTAGGAAAATGTGATTCGAAGTGATTTAAGGGGTGTGTGTGTGAAAGAAAGAGAAATTAGTGAAGCCTTCAAGGGATGAGGGTCCATCTGAGCTCAGCCTTGAAGGAAGCTAACGATTTTTAGGGAGTTCAGGAAAGAATATATTTCAGAACTGTCTTTTTAAGCACAGGTGGGCTCCTGGGAACCAGATCACCAGTGAGCTTTTAGCATTATGGCTGGAAAAAAAATGGGAGATAGAATATTGATTTCAGAGTATAACTCATACATCAGTTTGGCTGAAACAGTTTTGTGAAAGGAGAGAAATGTGAAACAAGTCTGGAAACATCAGTTAGACCTGAAATATAGAATGCCAATGCAATAAGGGAGTTCCTGAAGCTTTTTGAGCTAGGAAATGACACGACTTTTGTGCCTTAAGGAAGAATATTTTTTTACCTTTTGTGGAGGGTAAATTGGAGCAACAAAGGACCAGAGGCTATCCTGGTGGGTTCTGGTGAAAGGTGATGGTGGCTGTCCTTGGATAGATGTGAGTGGAAAGGTAGGATTAGATGGGAAAGATGCTTTGTGTGGTGGAGTCGTCTCAGCAGGCATTGACAATAAGTAGATTCAGGCATGGGCAGATGAGAAACATAACTTAATATATGCACTTATTGTATGGGAGATAACAAATACCAAAAAACAAGAGAGTCTCTGACCTCAGGGAACTGACATTCCAGGAGGGGAAAGATCTCCTATAGAGGAGAACTGGAAAGAGTGATGGTACATGCTGTGCTGAGGAGACCACAGCAAGATACAGCAAAAGCCGAACTGTCCAAGCCAAAGAGAGTCCCAGTTACTAATGGAAAGGAGGTAGAAGTATGATGGTCTAATAATCTGTGGACAGAGGAATGACTCCAAGGCATGGATTCCTAACCTGAGAGAATGAAAAAAAAATCTGGCTACTGTTTTTCTTCAATATAATTGATTTTCTTTGTAGTCTTATGAAATTTGTTTTATGCATTTCAAAAACCTTCTGAGAAGAGGGTGTACAGATTTCACCAGACTACCCGAGAGGCCCATAACACAAAAATGTTAAGAACTGTACCTCTAAGGTGACAAACTTGTGACTGAGAGGATGAGGCAAACATGGTACAATAGAAAGAAGGAGTCGGGGACCTGGGTTCAAATTGTACCTTTTGTGACTTTTAGCAAATCATAGGAAGTCCCTAGGTCCACCACCCCACCACCCCCAGTCTGGTACAGAAAAGAAGATGTGACTTATCAAGCAGGGGAGTTCATGGGTTTGTGAATGGGAATGAGATAAAAATACTTTGCTAGATTGTTGGGAAAATGCTAGAAACAGTCCTGGGAGTTTTCTCTCCCCTTTATGTTGGAGGTTTTTAAATTCTCTCAAAAATGAAGATGAAGATAATGTTGACTAAGGTTTTTCTGGTAAGAGTTAGGTAAAATTCAGCTAGGGTCAAAACATATCAGTAATATTTATTGGTTTTTACTACATTAAACTTTCTGTTCCAGCAATAACACATGACTATTGATTTCAGTTAGTTCTGTTTTCCCCAGTTTTTGATGGGAGATATTAAATTGCGAAGAAAAAAAAGAACTACCTGTTAGGAGTACTGATTGAAAAATAAAACCCAGTTCCTTCCAGAATCCCTCATTGGCTCTCTCTAGTCTCTTCCCCAAAAGAGGTAAAGGCTATTGATTTTGGGGAAACAGATGCACATCCCAGATGCTGGTAATTAACATCTTATCTTGGCCCTGGCCCGGCTTCTGCCTTCCTAGCAACAGATGTTTCTACAGAGTAAATATTATTGACTCCACTTGGCTCCCCTTTCTGTGCGCTTGGGTATGAAGTTGGTTATAGGAGTGAGATGCCAGAGAACTTGGCCAGCTCCCAGCACTTTCACCAGCCTCTCCTTTCCCTTTCTCTGAGGTGGAATGTGACTCTTGGATTTCTCTGAACGTCAGAGTGAATGATAATTGGAACAGATCTGTCCTGACTGGGTTCTGAGGCCCATAATATATTCAGGATATCACTAATCCTTCCTGGGTGTGAAAAGGAAAATATGCTGTATTCCCCAAACAAAGTTGCTGATGCGTGGGCATGCCACTTGAAGTCTTGGAACAGAAGATTGCTTAGGATAGGCTTATGGCAATCAGATTCCCTGATTTCCCTCCCCACCCCCTCAATCAGAGTGGATCTCACAAAGGCTTTCTAATTGGCAAAATCTCTTAGAAAATAAACTAGAGATAAGAGTACAAGGCATTCTTCAACTGATAAATGGTCAAAGGATATGAACAGATAGTTTTCAGAAGGAGAAATTAAAACTATTTTTAGTCATATAAATAAATGTTCCAAATCATTATTGATTAGAGATATGAAAATTAAAATAATTCAGAGATACTTCATCACACCTATCAGATTAGCTACCATGACCAAAAAAGGAAAAAAACAAATGTTGGAGGGAAAAAATTGGAGCTGGAGTGGGAAAATTGAGACAGAACTGAACTGATAAAACCATTCTGGAAAGCAATATGGAACCACACTCAAAGGGTCATAAAACTATGCACACCCTTTGACCCAGGAATACCACGACTGGGTCTGTATTGCCAAAGTATCAGAGGTAAGGGAAAAGGACCTACTCATACAAAGATATTCTTAGTGGCTTTTTTTTGTAATGACAAAGAATTGGAAAGCGAAGGGTTGTTCATCACTTGGGGGAATGGATGAACAAGCCATGGTATGTGGTTGTAATGGAATACTATTGTACCATAAGAAACGCTGAACAGAATGAGTTTAAAAAGCCTGGAAAGGGGGTAGCTGGGTGGCTCAGTGGATTGAGAGTCAGACTCAGAGACAGGAGGCCCAAATCTGACCTCAGATACTTCCTAGCTGTGTGACTCTGGGCAAGTCACTTAACCCCCATTGCCTAGCCCTTACCACTCTTCTGCCTTAGAACCAACATACACAGTATTGATTTTAAGATGGAAGGTAAGGGTCTAAAAAAAACAAACATAAATCTGGAAAGACTTAGATGAACTGATTCAAAGTGAAGTGAGCAGAACCTGGAGAACAATGTATACAGTAACAGAAATATTATACTATGATCAACTGTGAAGAACAAAATTAGCCAAGCTAGCTTTCAAGATAACCACAAAGGCCTCATGATAAAAATGCTATTAATAACCAAAGAAGAAACTGTTAGAGCATGGGTACAGATTAGAACATGCTATCTTCCACTTTATTTCCTTCATGAATTTTTTATTGTGTGATATCAGTTTTCTTTCACAATATGAATATAGAAATATAGATTGAATGAAAATATAGGAATAACCTACATCAGACTATTTACTGCCTTGGAGAGGGTAAAGAGAGTAGGGAAGGAGAAGATCAGAATTCTAAAATGTCAGAAAATAATTGTCAAAAATTGTTTTGACATGCAACTGCAAAAATTACTTTAAAAATTAACATATATGTATACATATGTATGTGTATATATGTATATGTATATATATATATATTAATTAGAGGGTTATCTAGGTGGCACAGTGGATAGGGCACCAGACCTGGGAGGATCTGGGTTCAAATTTGACCTCAGATTCTTACTAGTTGTGTGATCTTGGGCAAGTCATTTAACCCCAATTGCCTAGCCTTTGCCACTCTTCTGTCTTAGAATTAATATTAAGGCAGAAGGTAAGGATTTTTTTAAAAAAGGAAGAGAAAATACCCAAGAAACATAGCCTATATTATAATGATTTATAGGGTGTGTGTGTATATTAAATCCATACCATCTTATAGATCATACATGGACTAGTGTGACATAGAAAGAGCTGGCTTTGGAATTAGGGAGACTTGATCTCTGACTTTGTGATCCTGGGAAGGTCACTTAACCTTTTTAAAAAAATTTTTTCATTTTTTCCAGGTTACACATTGGTACAATTTCCCCCTCCCTTTCCTTCCCCTCTTCACAAAACCCTTACCTTTCATCTTAGAATTAATGCTGTGTATTGGTTCCAAGTGGTAAGGGCAAGGCAGTGGTGGGTGGGTGGGGTAATGTGATTTTTCTAGGGTCACAGTTAGAAAGTGTCTGAGGCCAGATTTAAACCTAGGACCTCCTGTCTCTAGGCCTGGTGCTCTTTTCACTGAGCCACCCAGCTGTCCCCTGGTTCAATTTCCAATAATTGTCTTCTGATATTTTGTGATCTGTATTCTCTCCTTTCCTCTTCCCCAAGTTGGCAGGTAAGATGATACAGTATTTCACTATAATTATGTACTGTAATTTGTTTAGCTATTCTTCAATTGATGGACATCCCTTCAGTTTACAGGTCTCTGCCACTACAAAGAGAGCTGCTATAAATATTTTTCCGCTATCTTCTGTCTCTGGGATATAGGCCTAGTAGTGGTATTGCTTGGATCAAAGAATAAGCACAGATTTATGACCCTTTGGGCATGGTTCCAAATTGTTCTCCAGAATGGTTATGTTAGTTCATGGTTCCACCAACAGTATAGTACTGACTTAATTTGTCCACAGTCTTCTCCAAGATCTATCATTTTCCTTTTCTGTTATTAGCCAGTCTTTTAGGTGGTACTTCAGAATTGTTTTAATTTGCATTTCTCTAATAGTGATTTATACCATTTTTCATATGAATAACGATAGTTTTAATTTCTTCATCTGAAAAGTAAGCTTGTTCATATCCTTTCACCATTTGTCAATTGAAGAATTCCTTGTATTATTATAAATTTGACTCAATTCTTTATATATTTGAGAAAGGAGGACTTGGTCAGAGACACTTGATAATAAAGGGAGTTTCCTTTTAGGTAGTGCGATGTACCAATGAAATGATAGATCCAGTCCAAAAACACCACAAAAACTCAAGCAAAATAAACTATGTATGACAATTAGGTAGTGAATCAGATTTCCCATTTCCTTTTCCAACCCTGACCTTCACTCTCTCGTGTTCCCACCTCTCCTCTTCCCAGCCCTGCCCAGCCATTCTCCCCATACCCCAGTCCCCCTCAAACTCTCTAGTGTTGCATATTAGGGGAACTGTGACCCTGCTCTGGACTTTCAAAGTGGTGGGCGAAAGACTGGAGGTTTTTTTGTTTGTTTGTTTGTTTTTGAGCTGTGCCATTTGGATACCAAAGATGTGCCCAGAAAGCAGAAATTTTACACTCTTTGCTCTCCCTCTGGCTGACCATCTCTGTTGAGTGGGGACTTGGGAGCCAGCTACCAGTTCATATGCATAATGGGAAAACATGGTTTGGGATGTTTCCTGTGACTACAAACAGGCTTGACTGATAAGAGAATTAATGGCAAAAAAATAATTCCTAGGAGGCACAGGGGAATAGAGTGCAGGTTGAGAGTTGAGAAGACCTGGAGTAAAATCTAGCCCACACTAACTACTCTGACCTGGTCACTTAATCTCTATTTGTCTCAGTTTCCCCATCTGTAAAAAGGGAGTAAATAATAGCATTTAACTCCTAGGAGTGTTGTGGGTCAAATGAGACAATAATTGTTAGCTATTATTAGTCACTATTATTTTAGAGTCTAAAAATCCCTTTTTATTGATATGGTTTGTTTTTATATTATCTTCTTTTCTAAATGCATCTCTCTGCCACTCAGTGAGCCATTCCTCCAGAGAGGGAGGAGGGAAGGGAAGAGAGAATAGCAATTAAAGAACACTTCTGATGTGTCTGATACTCTATGCAGTGACCCATATCTGTGGCTTCCTACATCTTCAAAGAAAGGAGGGAGGTGTATTTTCTCATCCTTTCTTTTTAGGGTCATGTTAGATATTATAATTACAGAGCATTCAGTTTCATTTTGAAGAAGCTCTTACAAGCTCACTCCGGGAGGATGCTTTATCTTGATTTTAAGATTTTCTGTGAAGGGTGGATCAGTTGGTGGGTCCTTTTTCAGAAGCTAAGCTTCAAGATTGCCTTTCCGTTCTCTTTTCTCCTCTACTTCTTTTTCCTTCTTTTTTCCTTTCCTCCCCTCCCCAACATGAAGTATCCATTCCAAGGCAGAATTTAGGATTAAATGAGTAAAAGACAACTAGAAAGTGTCTTGAGAACAGATTGGAACCCAGGTCCTATCCATATCAAGCCTGACTCTTTATCCACTGAGCTACCTCACTGCCCCATTCTTTGCTTTTCCTTTATATAGTTTTTTTAGATAGCTTTAGTCTTAATATTGAACCCCTTCCCCCATCCAGAAGGAAAGATTTTTTTTAACCATGGCTCATCCAGGGCAGCTGGTATCTCTGCCAGCCACCCAGAGCCCATTGGCTATGTAGTGACAGAGAGGTGTGTGCTCTGTGTTACTGAACAGAGAAATTGAGGTAACTTTTTTGAAACACAGAGCTATCTGTTTCAGACAGGCCCTGTTGAAAACTGTGCATGCTACTAAATGGGTCCCCTGTAAAAAGGCTTCACAAAGTCTCCATTGTTACTGCTCTCATACTGGGTACCCATTGGCAGGTGCTTCTGGCCTCCTAGCTCTTCAGGAGGATTCTGGCCCCTTGCCCAGGCCTGGGTTCCATTTCACTTTATCGCTTGGTGAGGTCCATTGTCCAACTAGAGAGCTTTTGTTTGTGTTTTTCTTTTCCCTTGTGATGGGGAAGCAGAGAAGAGGTAGCTGGAGAGGTGGAAAAATGAATCTTCTTTTACTTTTCTTCTCACAGACTTTCCATTGTGAAGCAAAAACCCCAGGAAACATTTTTCATAAAGTGAGAACCAGTGCAAGTAATACCATATGGGTCAACTCAAGTGGTTTTTCTTTTTCGGTGGTGGTGGTAGTATTAGGATTCACCACCTTTCTTCTTCTGCCTTTACTTATTTTAGTCTCCTTTTTTGCTGGTCAGTTACAGGGCAGTAGAAAATGGTGTTAGGTGTAGAATCAGAGATTCTGGGTTGGAATACTGTCTTCTGTCAATTCCCCCTGGGCTCAAGCATTCTTATCTATAAAATGAAGCTATTGGGTTAGATGCTGTTGATGGTCTCTGCTGTGATTCCAAGATCTTTCTTCCGTAATTCCAACTTCCTTTTGCATCTTCTCCAGGTGTGACTTGTCCCAAGGGCTGGCTGTATTTTTTGAGTGATTATCTCAGCCTAGCTTTGTGAGTTTTGAGAGAATTCATTAAGTTCTCAAACTTCTGTCTTGAGTTGTCTTTGTTTTTTGATGAAGACAATAATGATTTGGCTTAATAAAAAAGTATTGGATGCTTTTCCAGGGTTCCTTTCCCCATTTTTTCCTTTGGGGTTTTGGTGAACCACCTTGACCCAAGATGAAGAAGTTTGGCATTCCTGTGAGTTTAGGGCTGATTTGAGGATATTTCAGTAGCAGACATTGCCTTCATCATTATCAATCACATGACTGATTCCTCAAAATTTAGGAACAACATTTTAAATAGATGCCAAATGCAAAATACTCTCTAAAATATTTGCAACAAAAAATATTCAATACAGAAAAATTTAGCCAAAGAAATTGAAATCTTGTGGAGAGAGGGTAAGGTTCAGTCAGCCTCATCCTGGTTGTGACTGCTTTTGGAGTCATCCTGAAGATTTTCCTCTAACATTCTCATCATTTTACCTTTGAAATACTGCTGGTTGTTTTGCCTGACCCAAATCTCTTTCCACTTCAGTCTATCCTCTACTCAGCTCTCATGATGATTTTCTTGAAGTGCAGATCTTAACTATGTTACTTCCTCCTTTTCCTCAGTAAATCTTAGTGACTCCCTATCACCACCATCATCAAATATATAATTCTGTTTGACCTTCAGATTCCCTTACAACTTCCCTCTGTTTTCCAGTCTTCTTATGCCTTATTATGGTCTGTCCCCTACTTATTCTAGTGACAACTGGTCTCCTTGCTTTTCCTTCATAGTATAAAGAAGAGCTAGCCAAATGTGGGAATACCAGACATTTATTATGCATCTTTTATGTTCAAGGAATTATCCTAGGTCTCAACAGACAAAAACAAAACAATCCCTAATTTTAGGGAGCTTTATAATGTTCTAGGGGTTATAACTCATAAGTAGTTAATTAAACACAAGCTTTTTTTCATTCATGTGGGAGAGAACATGGGAATAACTGCAGACCTCTCTGGACAGAGGAATTCATCCCTGTCTCATTTTTCTAGCGATGGATTGGTGCGCAGTAAGAAGTCCCTGAGGACTGTCTCCCGAGGGTGGTGGCAGCCTTCTCCTGGAGGGTGGCGGGGGTGGGTGGGTTGATGCTCTGGGTTAGCAGCCCTCACCAGGCCTTTAAATCTAATGCCATTTTCCCTCCTCCCCAGAGAAAAGCCAAGAAGGCAATTTGGAGTCATTAGAGGCCTTGGCGGGAAGGCGGCACGGGGCACATATGGGATTGAGCTGGGAAAGTCTGGATCGAGCAAGCTGTCAGCGCAGGTCGTTCAACGTTAGCTCGGGAGGTTTCCGATTCCCAGCAGCAGTGAAGGCGTTGTGAAAGATCATTTGTTTTTATTACTGTATTAAATAGAAGCTTATTTTTTAATCTTCCACAAGGAGCTTGAGTACTTTATAAACACCATATGTGTACATGCGTGCTCTCGTACGGTCCTCGTGGCTTGTACGCGCTCCGGACGCCTCTTGGCGAGAGGGAACCCTGGAGTTCTGGGTCAGAGGAAATGATTTAAATTGACATCTGCCAGGTCCCCTAGAGAAGTCACTCTTGGAGGGAAAAGAGAGTCCCATGTTGTTTTGTTGTTTTTAATGAGGTCACTTAGGGGTCTGTTGCTTCTGTTTTACACTTCAGGAGGAAGAGAAAGTGTGAGGTCACCTGCCACTAGGGTTCATAGCAAATTGACCACATTTAGGAACGAACACGGAGCTTTAACTGCATTTTTTTTTTTTTTGCTTAGATTGGGTGGAAAGATCCACCATTATTATCATCATCATCATCATCATTATTATTATTAAAATATCTTTATCTTCTGTCTTAGAATCAATACTATGTATTGGTTCCAAGGCAGAAGAGCGGTAAGGGTAGGCAATGGGAATTATAGTGATTTGCCCAGTTACACAGCTAGGAAGTGTCTGAACCACCACTATTATTAGAATTAGAAAACTTGGTTTGGAATCTGGGTGTTGCCACGTAGTAACAGGGGACCTGGGGCAAGTCACTCAGACTCTGAGGCTCCTTTTGTTCCTCCACAAAGTAGGGGTAATATTCTTGAGCTCCTTACATTATAGGGCTAAGAACCAAATGAGCTAATGTATGTAAAATTTGTTGACTTTAAAGGTCAGAGCCATGCCAGATCATATTCCTTAGAAGAATAGCTAGGGGAATTGTTCAAATTCAGCAGGCAAGGAACCTTAATTGTAGGACCCAGTGAACGAACATCTTAGGAAGCTTTCCTTCTGGGATTACAATGTATAAACAATTTAAGTACAAGGTTTCAGGAGTGAAAAGCTAGGGGTTCAAGAAAGCCTCCATAATGATTGAGGTGGTCCTTACCATGCTGCATGATAGCCACAGCCTGAAATCTGCTAAGAATTCTGGTGGAGATAAGGAGAGAGGTGCATTTGGGCATGAGGCACAGTGTGAATAAAGGTTCGAAAGTGGGAGCTGGGATGTCAAATCCAGGAAATGGTAAGTAGGTCTAAGATAGCTGAAACAGAGAGGGAAAAAGGTATGAAATAAATCTGGAAAAAGCAGATTAGAGCCAAACTATGAAAGGCTTTCTAAATGCTAGTCTGAAAGGTTTCCATTTTATAAAGTTCCACTGAAGATTCTTAAGTGTTAGAGATGTTAGAAAGATCATTTTGGTGGAATTATTATTCTGTAGGAAATGGAAGAGATTGGAAGCAGAGTTACCAAGTAGACTCTTGTTAAGTCCACATGAGAAGTGACAGGGGCTCCAACTAGCGTACCAGTGTGATGACTGTTTTAAGCGGGGAGAAGAAGAAACAAGAGAGGATGTGAACATAATTGATGGCAACAGATTATATATGGACTGAGAGTTGAGAATAACCTCACGGTTGCTAACCTGGTTGGTTGACTGAAAGGATGGCGGTGCTTTCAACTGAGGCAGAGAATTTTGGAGGAGTGAAAGTGTTAGAAGGGAATATAGTGAGTTCCATTTTGGACATGCTAAGTTTGAGGTGTCTAATTTGTAAAAAACACACAGCCAAACCCCTCTGTGGGAAGCTCCTTATTGTGCTAAGTGAGAACCTCTTTCCATAAAATAATTGACAGCTGTTAATAAGTAAAAAAACATTCCTTCATATACGTATTTCTTTTTCTCCTCTTTCTTGATAGATTTGTCTTCTGCCAAGCGGAAATTTGCTGATTCTCTAAATGAATTTAAATTCCAATGCATAGGAGATGCAGAGACAGATGATGAAATGTGCATAGGTAAGTTGGGAAACTGGAAAGCTTAGAAAAGAGCTGACATGCTTTTTTTAGGGAATCCATAGGCATCCTTTTATTTTATTTTATTTTTTAATTTTTTAAACTCTTACCTCCTGCCTTAGAATCAATAGTGTGTATTGGTTCCAAGGCAGAAGAGAGGTAAGGGCTAGGCAGTGGGGGTTAAGTGATTGGCCCAGGGTCACACAGCTAAGAGGTGTCTGAGGCCAGATTTGACCCTTGGACCTCCCATCTCTAGGCCTGGCTCTCAATCCACTGAGGCACCCAGTTGCCCCCATAGGCATCCTTTCTGAGAAAGTATATATGACCATGAATATTTTACTTTTCACATTTAGTACATTCATAGATTGTTGAAGCTGAGTGGCTTCTTTGAGATTATCTAGTTCAGAAGCATGGGAAATAAATAAATAAACAAACAAATAAGTGAATGAATGAATGAAATACATAAAATAAATACAATAAATAACAATACAATAAACATATCAATAAATAAAATACATACAAACAAACAAACAAATAATGTAATAATAATGCACAATAAATAAAATACAACACAACATAGTGTTGGAGTACCTCAGTGGTGCAGTGAATAGAATGCCTGGCCTGGAGTCACAAAGACCTGAGTTCACATCTTGGCCATAAGTGCAGTGAGGTGACCCAGTGGATAGAGTGCCAGGCCTGGAGTCAGGGAAATATCTACTCGTTCAAGTTCAAAGCTGGTCTCAGGCAATTTCTAGTTGTGTGACCCTGAGCAAGGCACTTAATTCCTGTTTGCCTCAGTTTCCTCCTTTGTAAAATGAGCTGGAGAAAGAAATAGCAAACCATTCCAGTCTCTTCTCCAAGAAACCCAAATTGAAGTCATAGAGTCAGTCATGACTGAAATGATTAAAAAACAACAGTGTGTTAATTTGTGTTTTTCTAAGACAGTACGTGGACAGCAGGGATCTCTTTCTATTTGAGTTTGATATCCCTGATCTAGTCCAATCCCCATCTCATTTCATATAAGAGAGAAATGAGACCCTGTTAGAAGGACTTGTCCGTCCCAAAGTCACTCAGCAAGCTGCTGGGAGAGTTGTGAGGAAAGGGAAAATGCAAGGAGATCTAAATATAAAAGTTTGCATGGAATTGAAAGGTCAGTGGGTCTGGGACAGGTAGAGATTTATTAGGTATAGGGAAATTCCTAGCCCTCCATCCTTACCCAGTCCTAACTATCACCTGCAATAAACCTGTTGTTGTTGAGAGCTACTGGTTGGATTGAGTTTTGAAGAGTCTCAGGGCTGAGAGAAGCCGTCTTGCTCTCTGTGCCTGGGAGGAGTCATCACCAACAGACTTGGGCTTCACCAATCTACCAGTCAAAATACAATCTTACAGTTGAGAATTGAATCTGAGTGTCTCTTGGACCCATGACAGCTATAGGCAGCTGAGAGGCCTCCCAGCACAATACAACAATGAGTCAGGAAATCAGACTCCTTGTGGAGGGCATAGGGCGGCTCTCGGTTGTACTGGGAGGCCTCTCAGCTGCCTGTAGCTGTCACGAGTCCAGAGGAACATGTCCGCAGGCCCATGATTGGACTGAGCCTTGAGTATCTTGAAACTGGGACCCAGGCGATTGTATTTATGATTCTTTAGTCTGGAGAGTTCTGTGCCTTTTTTTTTTTTCCCTTTCCTCCTGGTTCTGCTCAATCACAACCCTGGAGCTTACAGGGGAGCTAAAAACAAGCAAATAAATAAATACATACATACATACAAAGAAATACCTGTAGACTGAGAAGGCGGAAGAGAGATGAGTTCAGTAAGACACTTGTGCCACTTCGGCTCACCGTATACCGCCCGTGCTTCTGTGTTGGCTGACAACGTTGAGGGAGTGTGGTCTAGCTTTAGGAGTACTTGATTCCAAGACGGGAGGACAGGGATTCAGAACCTGTCTCTGATAGCTCACTAGCTTTGTGACCATAGAGGGACGAGTCAGAAAGACTTCTGAAGGCCTCACTTCCCTCCTTTATAGAATAGAGATAATCTGCCTGGAATACCCACTTCACAGTATTTTTATGAGAACTACTTATGTTTACAGTAAATATAAATTGTTTTTTTACCTATTATTACCAATGCTACTGTTATTACCAAAGTGGTTAGATGAACAGGGGTAGAAAAATAAAGAAATGGTATTTTTCTGGGGTACCATCATTGCTATCACCCCCAAAACAAAAAATATGGGGAGAAAAAAGCAAAAAAAGCAACACAACCCATTTCAAAGACTAGACTATAGAATCCATGTAAAGAAACTTCAAATTTCAAGTTAAATTAGCCCCCAGTTCTGCAAATTGACCTTAAGGACAGGTACACCCACCTGCATATGTACTTTATGGATGATAGTGATGACGTTCTATTCTGCATTCCATGCATTCATCCAGGACTTGATATATCTTTCACGGATCTAAGAGAAAGTTGGATTCAAAGTTCAGCTTCCTCAGCAACTTGCTAAGTGACTTTGGGACAAGCCCCTCAAACTCTTTTTTTATTTGAAACATTTTATTTAATTGATTAATTTAGAATATTTTTCCATGGTTACATGATTCATGTTCTTTTCCTCCCCTCCTCTCACCCCTCTTTCGTAGTGTAGCCATTGAGCAATTTCACTGGGTTTTATATCAAACTCTTTTAAAAAAATATTTTTTTTTTATTTTTAAACCCTTAGCTTCTGTCCTAGAATCATACTGTGTATAGGTTCTAAGGCAGAAGACTGGTAAGGGCCAGATCATAGGAGTTAAGTGACTTGCCCAGGATCACATAGCTAGGAAGTGTCTGAGGTCACATTTGAACCCAGGACCTCCCGTCTCTAGGCCAGGCTCTCCATCAACTGAGCCACCCAGCTGCCCCCCCCCCCCCAAACTCTTGAATCTCATTTCTCCCATGTGTGAAATGAGGTGGGGGTAGAGTTATAGAAATTACTGGCTGGCTGTGTCATGAGATATGCGGGACAGCCAGTGGTGTGGCTTCCCTTGTTGGGATGCTTCCTTAGTTGGTGTGATTGCTGAAGGAAAAGGCAAAGTTCCTGACAATATTAGAATTAGCTGAGGCTGACAACAAAGGGTTGAGGAGGTCATTTTCCGGGCAGGAAATCTTTGAACTCCAAAGCATAACTGCCTTCTCTCCAGCCAACTTCTCAGTGTTCTTATGTCTTTCATACGAACCCCCTCCTCACTGAGATCTCATGGTCTCCTCCTTTCTCCACTCCCAGGTCCCTGTACTCCCGGGGATAGTCACATCTTTTCCTTGAGAAAATCCTCCACAAAAGGCCACAAGGTTGTTGCATAGGACAAAAATACATTTCTAGATCATTTTTAATGGCCACTGATTAAGGAAAAAATCAGCCTGGGGAAGGGACTGGCTTTTGACCTCTGGACTCAGTTGGAGGGTGGATCCCTTGGGGGGAATAAATGAACAAAGAAAGGGAGTGGATAGCAGAGAATGTTGAAAACTCATTTCCTTCCTTGTCATCCCATCCTTCTTTCTTTTTCAGCAAGGTCTTTGCAAGAGTTTGCTACTGTTCTCAGGAATCTTGAAGATGAGCGGATACGGATGGTAGGTATGACTGTGGTGATGATATCATGGTGATACCATTTTCTCATGAGATGGATAATTGTGCGGGTTGTCTCTCCCATGAGAACATAAATTCTTAGAAATAATTTCATCTTGGTCTTTGTAGTGAAAAAGAAAAGATAATATGGAAAGGCCAAGGTGGATTAATGGTGAAAATCCACCTAGGAAACTTTTCTTGGGCCAGTGTAAGATTAAAAATTAATATCCGAATACTCCAAGTATTATATTTAATAAACTTATTAATAATAATTCAAAACAAGAGAAAAGTAAAAAGCTAGAGCAAAGAGGGAGCCAACCCAGCCGCGGTCAGGAGGGAAGAAAGTGAGAGGTGGAGTTACACAACTATATACAAAATGTGAACACGCAACTTGGGGGACGAAAAGGAAAGGGATGCTGGGTAATATAGTCCAAGGTTTCTCATTATACACCAGTGAGTGCAAAACACCGAGAGACTCTCTTTAGAAAAACACACTATTTCTGTTTACTTGTAGATTAAGGATAGAAAATCGATAAACAAGATAAGGTGTCCCTAATACTAAGATTTAACTCTCCAACCTAGCTGTTTACGCTTTTCTCATGAGAGAGCTCTTCAGGTCTTCCAAAACTTTCTACCAGCTCTCCCTGTTCTAGCTAAGAAACCCCCAAAATCTACCTAACTACTTAGACTTAATTCCCAGACTGTTGTTCAGTTAACCCTCAAGATTGTCTCCAAAAAAAAGCCATTGAGAATGGACTCAAAACTGGCTCAGTCCTTCCCCAAAGGTGGGGTTGGCTCCTGAGGTAAAAACCCCAAAGCCCAAATGCTAGAATCTTGGCCAAATTGTCAAACAGCAGAGAAGCTAGATGGCTTTCATGATGTTATCCAGTAGCAGGAACCTCCCACTCTTCTCCAAGCAGGCAGATAGAGGATAGCAAACCAGAGCCGCTGCTTCTCTTCAGCTTAAAGGCCAGAAGCAAATGTAATAACAGTTTTTCTCACAAGTCCCTCCTCAGTAACCCTCATATTCCAGAATCTTTTCCAGGGTCCGTGGCTAAACTTTTCCTCAGTCTTTTTGGAGACAATTTGCTCTTTCTCTTATCCCCTTATAACTCTATTCCTACAGTAGCACATAGTAGGTTGCTTAAGAAATGCTGATTGAATGGATTAATGTGTACCTGCAGGTGTTAGGAAAGTAGGGCTTTACTCCTGGTTTTCTGTTGATTTGAGTATGGAACTTAGTTTAAAGTCATGGTGTCAATTCTGTCATGTTCTAATACAGTGTATTTCAGAGCAATAATCATTTATTAATGTGGTAGGTGCTTAGAATGCAAAAAAAAAAAAAAAAAGTAAAATCAGTCCCTGACTTTAAGGACTGTGGCCTCTTGGAATGAGGGGCTGGAGCTGAGGAGAAGAAAGAGATCCAGCATATAAAGAGGTTAGGATACACAGGATAATTTGAAGGAGGGCAAACATAAAATTAGGAGAAATGGAAAAGGCTCCTAGTAGGATTTGACATGAGAAGAGACCCCTTGAATGAAGTGAATTCTAAGACCATGGTGGGGGCTGAGGCAAGGGATATTATACTGACTTCAAGGAACATCAAATAAGCCAGTTTGACTGGAACTGAGTCTGTGAAAGGGGGAGTAGTAGAAAATAAATCTGGAGTGGTAGGCTGAAGCTTGATTGTAAAGGATTACTTTAAATGCTGAGCTGAGGAGTTTGCATTTTATCCTAGAGAAGGGGGCTGTGGTATGGGATCTGTGAATTTTAAAAAAATATATGCTAATTGATTTTAGCACAATAGGTTTCCTTTGTAATCTTATGCATTTTCTTTTATTCATTTAAAATTCATTATTCTGAGAAGATACCCATAGGCTTTGCCAAGCTGCTTGCTGGGTCAATGACACAGGTTAGAGGCCAGACAGAGCCACTGAAGATTCTTGAAAAGAGGAGGCACATAGTTAGAGTTGTGCTTTAGGAATATTTTGACAGCTGTTTGGAGGATGAATTGAAGTGAGAAAACTCTAGAAGCCAGTAGTCCAATTAAGGGACTGTTGCAATAGTTTAGGTGAGAGGTGATTGAGGATTTAATTGTGGAACACATTTAAGAGATATGCGGAATATGAATGATGGTGTTGTGGCTGGTCATGTTTTCCTTCACTGGCCTACAGATTGAGTCAAGTTTAGTGCATTGAAGAATTGATGGCATGTGTGAAGTCCTTTGAGTTCCTGAGAGTCAGAATCTCATTTAAATTCAAGGATTAAAAATACGGCTTTCAACATTTTTTTTTCCTTCTGGCTGCTGATTTGCTAGCACTTTGGAGTCTGGCAATGTAGGGTTAGTGAGTGATGGACTCTATATCATTATAAAGTCCATTTGACCTTTCCTCAGAATTCCTTAAATTCCAGACTTAAAGGGTAGCTTGAAAGCTGCTTTTTGGCGGTATGATGGCCTATTCTCTCATCAGACCCTGGGCAAATTTCCAGGGGGTTAGAGGGGATTTGATTACTGAGTACTTTCCTCCTCTTCTCCTTCCTTGTCCAGAAACCCAGTGCCTTTGGACCAAGCAGGTTGGTTGGCAGAGAAGTCTTTTGGAGTGGGGAAGAGGACAGGCGGAAGCCTCCCTCCCTGAGGGGCTGCTTCTTTTTTGCCTTGCAGAGAACCATAGTTCATGCAGGTTTAGGCACTAACAGAGTTGGTTTTGTTTTTGTGTGTTTTTTTTTTTGATAACAGTTTTTACAGCCAGTCCCCCTACTCTTGTTAATGAGTGGATTGTCTTCCAGCCAAGATAGAAGTGCTCAAGGGCTCTCAAGAGCAGGGGTAGATATAGTCCCACTTCTCTAGACCATATTCTGGTGGAAGGTTAGGGAAGTGATAAAGGGGTTGGGTGTATCTGCCCTAGAGAGGGAAATGACTCCCTTGGGGTCTGGTTCTTGGCATAATCCAGCATTGGGGGTAGGGGAAAGAAATCCCCATAGACTACTCTCCACACTGCCTTGACCCCATGTTAAGGGAACAATGGCTGGATTATTCTTTTCAGTTGGCCTATGCATTCTGATTATTAGTGTCAGTGAGTCCCTGGTTACATCAGTGACTTTTGCTGCCCTGGGCCACTTCCCTGCCCCCATTTCCCATGGCAGGTTGACTTTTTATTGAGTATTAATGGACTAACTCCTGTGTTCTCTTGAGTATGGTGAGGGATGTAGAAGCAATAATGGATCTAATTCACCCCAGCTGCCTGGCCCTTACTGTTCTTTTGCCTTGGAACAGATATTTAGTATTGATTCTAAGACAGAAGGTAGGGGTTTAAAAAAAAAAAGACAAGACCTAAAATGCATGTAACTAAAGTATGTCTTTGGGCAGATCACTACCCTTCTGGACCTCAGTTTCCTCCACTGGAAAATGAGAGAATTAGATTGGCTACATCCCTTCCAGTGCTAATGATTTATATCTGAAAGAACAGTGAGTAATTGTCCTTAGGGAACTAAGTGAATTTAATTAACATCTTTGCTCTTAGGAGATGAAAGCACACCACCTATGCCGTCATCTTCATTCACTTAGGTGTTATTTATTACATAGGCCATGGAAGAGAAGTATCACCTGTTCTTTGCCACTATATCAGCCACCTTCCACATAAGTGAGCATAGTGAAGGAAGAAATTCAGTTGTAAATAAAGGCTACTCTGTATCTGAAATGTTTCCTAATAGGGTAGGCTGAATTCTGACACCATCAAATAGTGAAGTTGTGAATACAGCAGGTGCTTAAGAAATGCTTATTGAAAGAATGACTAAATCTAAATTTGGAGGGGTTGTACATCATGGGGGATTAAGTTGAGAATGTACTGTGGCTTTTGTAAGGTATGTTAAAATAAAGTTTATTAATGAAAATGTTAAAAAGACTTCCTTCAGTTGGCTTCTTTGGATAGTGTTTGTTAATAGCAGAAACTTTGGGCAGCTCAAGTTCTTAAAACTACTGTAGTCTAACTTCTAGAAGTTACCCTGTTACTCAATTTCTCTCTTTAAAAATGACGTTAGCACATAGCTACTCTCATATGGGGCAAAAAACATCGTTTTCAAGTAATATGCATGCAACATGGTGCTCATGAAGCCGTGGGGGAGGGGGAGACGTGTGTTTTTGCTGCTACTCATATTTTCTTTGATGGTCTTTTTGCATCTGAGTAGCTGAACTTGAGGCTGCTTAGAAATCTCATTTCTCCTTCTGCTTTTTTTTTCCTTGTCAGATTGAAAATGCCAGTGAAGTGCTCATCACGCCTCTTGAAAAGTTCCGCAAGGAGCAGATTGGGGCTGCCAAGGTGAGATCTTTTAGAAACCCCTCTTGTAATTTTGTAAAGGACTTCAATTTGATTCTGGTTCTGCCACTCACTTTCTCTATGACTTTGGACAAGTCATTTAACTTGTCTGGATCTCCTTTTTTTCATCTACAAAACAAGGGTGTGGGGGGGGGCAGAGCTGGTAGGATTTAATGGTCTCTAAGTTGCCTTCTTGCTCTAAATCAATCATTATATATCTATAAATCTCTGACCTGAACATTTTTCCACCAACTTTTCATTGAATTCTGAATTACTTAAATAATATTTACATTTATCGCTCTAGTTGGAACTATTACATTATTTAATGTCTTGAAACTAGATTTTTAAGCATTCAGAGGACAAGGACTATATCTTTCCTTTGTTGTTCTACAACCTTGTTTCCATAGCATGGTGTAGTGCAGTGGTTCCCAAACTTTTTTGGCCTACTACCCCCTTTCCAGAAAAAATATTACTTAGTGCCCCTGGAAATTATTATTTTTTAAAATTTTAATAGCAATTAATAGGANGGCCTACTACCCCCTTTCCAGAAAAAATATTACTTAGTGCCCCTGGAAATTATTATTTTTTTAAATTTTAATAGCAATTAATAGGAAAGATAAATGCACCTGTGGCCATCACTGCTCTCCTGGATTGCTGCAGCTCCCACCAGGGGGCGGTGGCACCCACTTTGGGAATCACTGGTGTAGTGCCTTGAATTATATTAACAGTCAATAATGTGGTATGTGGAAAGAACTCTGAACATGGAGGTTAGAACAGTTGCCTCTCATTTGCTATGGGACTTGGGGTTTCCCTCATCAATAAAATAATAGAATTAACACTTGCCATATCACCTGTCTCACAGGGTTGTTGTGAAGAAATTACTTGTAAATACCAAAGGACTATATGATAATGATTATAAAAAGTAGCTTGCAAAATATATTATGTTATGTTATACTATACTATATTATGCTATGATATATTATATGAATATGATATTAATTGTATGTATAGTATATATTATATTATCTTACCTCTTGCTCATAACAACCCTTGTAAGGTAGGTGATATTATTATCCCCATTTTATAGATAAGAAAACTTAAGAGATTAAGTGACTTGCTCATTGCTGAGGCTAGATTTAGAGTTCCCCACTGCAGCACTTTATTCACTCTGCCACCTTAGCATCTTTCGATATAAATGTTAGTAGTTAGTTATTCTTATAAACAATAATAATGATGATGATTCTTCCACTGGAGTCGAGACGAGGGTGACCCTGTGTTCTCATCATTTCAGCAAGCATTTCATCACATGGGCCAGGTAATGGGCACTGGGCAATGAAGGCCAGCATACAACAGTTCTTGCCTTTAGGGAGCTTGTCTTTCCTTGAAGGTAGAGGACAGGACACAATATGTCCAGAGACAAATTTAAAAAGTCTAGGAAATGTGGAATACATAGTAGGCCTTGTTTAGGAGGTGGAACTGGAAAGCTAAGGATTCTGAGAGTTGGAGGTCAGAAGGGAGATGACCCAAATTGTGACTAGTAAGCACCTAGAAAGGTTTCTAGGGCATGTCCATTGAGATTCGTCTCGTCATTGTAGGGCCATCCTAACTTGGTGAGGAGAGGAGCAGCTTTTTGAGTAAAGAACTGGGAACCCTAGAAGGATTTTATTTTCTTCAAGCTGGGACAACTCAGGGGAGCTAGGTTGCCAGACCTAAAGATGGGAGGTTCTGGGTTTAAATCTGGCTTCAAACACTTCCTAAATGTGTGACCCTGGGCAAGTCACTTAACTCCAGTTTCTTAACCCTTATAGCCCTTCTGCCCTGGAACCAATACTCAGTATTGATGCTAAGACAGAAGAAAAGGGTTTAAAAAAATTAAAATAAATAAAAACTGTGGCAACTTGGTCTAGTAGTTCTAGAAGGGTTGTGCTCTCACTGTTTGTAGAAGTTCTCATACAGTTACATCATAACTATATGACCCGTGGCAAGTCACTTACCCTGTTTGCCTCAGTTTCCTCATCTGTAAAATAAGCTGGAAAAGGACATGTCAAATCATTTTAGGATCTTTGCCAAGAAAACCCCAAATGTGGTCACAACAAGTTGAATGTGACTGAAACAAATGAATGACAGCAACAGATCTTTCAATATTACTATAAGTAAGGCCTTCTGAAGGAGTTTTAAATCTAATATTATAATAAAAGATGACCACACACAAAACTTCAAGACAAGGAAACGCAAGCACATACACTGATTTTGGGTGGAGGAGTAACACATTAGAATTCTTGAGCAGCCTGGATTGGAGGGGAGAGACCAGAACCAGGAGGACCGTGTAGGATGATGTGATGTTTGTCCAAGCATGAGGTCATAAAGGCCTGAACTAGAGGGTCTGTGGTGGGATTGGAGAGGAGGGGTCAGATACAGGACATAGAGCCTTATCATGCCCTCTGGGTAATAACTGGCGAATGTAGAATGGCTTTGACTCTTAACACAGTTTTGGAAGCCAACTGAGGGCAAGATTAGAAACCATGATGGTAGAATTGTCTTCAGGTTTTTCTCTTGCTATGGAAAGTCATTTGCAAAACGATCAGTGTATCCAGACACAGCCAATAGCTCCATCTGCAGGCATTCCTGCATATATTGCTTTTGCCCAGGAAAATTTGTCTCTTGGAAGCCCACATGGTTTGTATTCCAGCCCAAGTGACTTTTTAAAGGGGAGATGAAGTGAAATAAAGATATTCTATTCAAACTAATTTAAGCCCTTCTTATATGGAAAAACACCATGCTTTTGTGATACAAAACCAAAATGAAAAAGGGTCCCAGCCTTCAGGAAGCTCATGTTAAATCAAGTCCAAATAGATAAATATGTGCAGGATAAAAGAGAGGTTAAGAATAGCTTCTGCTCAGCATTGGCCCATGAGATGAGCCTTGATTGAAGCTAGGGATTCTAAGATGCAGGCATGCAGGATTATTGCATTTGGGAAATAGTCAATAAGCCACTTAAACTGACAGAGATTATGTGAATGTAAGTGGGAATCAGATTGTGAAGGGTTTTAAATGCCAGACTAAGAAATGTATTTACATTTCATTTATTTACATTTTCAATATTATCTCTAGGATGAGCAGAAATGGCTTCAGTTCCTCACAAAAGATACCCATCTCCCAAGTCTTTGCACTAGATACCTCACATGCTGGGATGTACTCCTTTTTTGCCTTCTTTTCATTTCTTTATCTTTATCTTTATCTTTATTTTATTTTTTATTTTTATATCTATATCTATATGTATATAGATATATATCTTTATTTTTATTTAAAATTTATTTAAAAACCCTTAGCTTCTGTTTTGGGATTAATATTAAATATTGGTTCCAAGACAAAAGAATGGCAAGGGCTAGGCAGTAGGGATTAAGTGATTGGTCCAGTGTCACACTGCTCGAATATGTATAATATTGTTATATATTTATATATTATTTACTTTATATCTGTTTTATCTACAGTGCTTGGCACTGTAAAAATAAGAAGGAGACTATAAAAATAAATAGGGAAAACTATGCAACTAAAATAATAATAAATATAACAGTACCTAATTTCTAACATCACCCTTATAGCACATAGTAAATTCTTTTGATTGATAAATATTTACAGAGTAGATCTTCTTCATTAGAATGCAAGCCCTTCCCAAGTAGGGATTATTTGCATTCTTTTTACCTATATCCCTTAGCACAGTGCCTGGCATATAGTATAAGGGTTCAGTAAATGTGCCAGGCAGTGGATAGATAGACAAAAGTGATAAGCGTCCCTGCCCCAAATGGCCATATATTATCTGCAATTTAGGGCCCACTGAGCAGGTTGCGGGTACAGAGATGTTGTCTCAAGTTGGATTTGGTGACTAATCCATCTGGGAGTTGGTTTTCTTGTTGGATGTATTACTGCTTCCCCACAAACTACCACCATCTGCATATGCTTGCCCAAGGCACTGGTTTGAGGCTCACCACATTTACCAAAATGAGGAAATTCAGAAGTCCAAGAGGCTTTCTTTTGGGGGTTCATCACAGGGGTTCCAGTGCATGAAGAAGATGTTTTTGGGGGTGCCATATGAAATGAAGAAACGAGCCAGAGAGGAAAAGAGCCACTCAGTTTTTTACTCTACTAGGGCTTTCTTCAAACTCCACAGAAGGAGGCTTGCCAAGTTTTGGATTGATTCTTCTTCCCTCTTCACTATGTCTTGCTTCAGGTTCTATATCTTCTCCTTTCCATCCCTCCCTCTCTCTGTGTTTCTGTTCTATTCTGGTACACATTTTAATGAAGGAAGCTGTGCTATCTAAAGTACAGTCTTGAAGTGCCAGCCAATGGCACTGGGGATGTATTTGGTAGCAGCCAACTTCTGTTTTCTGAATCCTTCCTGTTCAGATGCTAAATTTATCCCTTCCTTCTCCTCCTCCTCCTCTTCCTCCTCCTCTTGTATTCAGTTGCCATAACAACCTGTTGCTACTTGTAAGAAACTGAAGTTAGAGAATCAAGTGTGAAGCCTGGCAGGGAGGAGATGGATCTCAAAGCTACATTGGAATTAATGAGAATTATAGTATCAGGAACGAGAAGGGAGCTGGGGAGGAAGTCATCTAGTCCAATATTTTTATTTTACAGTTGAAGAAATGGTTGCAGGTTAAACGACTTGATCAAAAACACACACGTAACAGATAAATAAAAATACAGGGGAAAAAAACACATAGGCAATGACCAGTGGAGCTGGAATTAGTCCTTTGTTTAGTTAAAATCTTTAAAATAGCCTGCCCTTAGAGAATTCACCATTTGTGGAGTTACAACAAATAGGAAGATGACTCTCCATTCAGAATGTCTGTGCAAGAACACATGTGAAGACCAGTAGGACTGGAAGGTTATTGACTGGGAGATTCAGGGGAGACTTCCTGGAGGTCTTTCAAAAGGTAGGAGATGGAGAAAAAGGCATTGTAAGCCCAGAGAACAGCTGACACAAAAGCATGGTTGTTGGGAACATTTAGAGGAGGGAAGTGGTACCACACTGGACATCACAGCCTTGGATGACAGGCTAAAGAACTCAAATTTTAATGACTAAAAAGACAATAAAACAAGATTTGTATCATGAGAGATTTGTGATTGTTCCATTAGAGCAAGGTTCAGAAAAATCCTGTGTCCTATAGATATTTCAACAAACTAGTTTTCCCCATATCCGTCTTTCTTTGGTAAGGAGCAAAAAGCCAGGATCCAGCATAGATGTCCTTATAAAGATGCTGCTCTTTTAGCCTGTGCAGGAGCTGGCTAGTGTTTCCCTTCTTCTCCTTATCTTTGGCTCTCTCTTGGATGTTCAATTTAGATACCCTCTGTGAGTGGTTAGAATATTGCAAAAATTTGGTGCCCCATGGCCTAGGGCCATTTCCCATTCTTGGGTGATTGGAATGCAGTGAAGAGAGATGTCCCAAAGGCCATGGATACTCTTTATAAAGAGTTGCTAACATGGGCTGGCCAGCACCCACACTGATGTCATTAAACTACTGGCAGAAAGAATAACTTCGCTCCCCAAATTTAAAAACAAAAAGTGGCACACTGAGAGCATCCTTCTACGTGGGTTTGCTGGTTTTTTCCTCTCCAGGTATTTTTGATTCAATACCTTTTTTTCAGAAAATTCAGTTTATGCCTATGATATGCAGAGTCTTTTCTTTTTTTTTTTTTTTCTGGTAAAGGGGAAGTACAAAGATGATTAAGACCCAGGCTCTCCCAATGTAGGGAAGAAGGGAAGGTGGAAGATTCATATACACAGTTAGGTGGCCCAATGGATAGAGTGCTGTGCTTGGAGTCAGGGAGACTCAACTTCCTGAGTTGAAATATGGCCTCGGGCACTAGCTGGTGACCCTGGGCATGCCATTTAACTAGTTTCCTCATGTGTAAAATGAGGTGAAGAAGGAAAAAGCAAACCATTCTGGGATCTTTGCCAAGAAAACAGGGCTTGATTTGGTAAGACCTTGCTTGAAATCTGGCCTTAGACACTTCCTAGCTAAAGTGACTGGGCAAGTCACTTTACTCTGATTGTCTAGCCCTTGACTTTCTGTCAGTTGTTGCTTGATTTATTATTTTTTTCCAGCTTTATTTTTTTTTGGCCAATTACATGTAATAACAAAATTTCACATAAGTTTTCCAAAGATATATGATTCAAATTGTCTCCCTCCTTCCTTCCTGCCCCTCTTCTAGAGCCAGCAAGCAATTTAGTCAGTTATATGTATGTTATTATGTAAAACTTATTTCCATACTGTTCATTTTTATAAGTGACTAATCTTATAAAACCAAAACTCCAAATAAACAAGTGAAAAAAATCATATACTTTCTTCTTCATTCTGATTCCAGCAGTTTTTTCTTTGGAGGTAGATAACATTCTTTTTCATAAATCCCTTGGAATTATCCTGGACTATTGTATTGCTGAGAATAGCTAAGTCTATCACATTTGATCATTCCATAATATTGCTGTTGTGAGAGAATACTATTCTTAAAACACAGCTCTGACTGTGCCATTCTTCTGTCTAAAAAGCTCCAGAAATTCTCAATTGGCTCTCAGATCAAATCCAAATCTTTTGTTTAGTATAAAATCCTTTACCAATATCAGACTATAGCCTACCTTTCCAGATTTCTGATACGTTATTTCCCTTCATGTGCTTTATGGTCTATCCAAACTGGCCAATTTACTGTTCCCTAAATGCAGCATCCCATTTCCCCAAAATCCACGTCTGAGCACAGGCTATTCCTAAATCCTAGAATTCCCTCCCTCCTTACCCCAGCTCCTTCGAGTCCCTAATTCTCTTCAAGAGTCAGCTTTCCCACTTCCAAGGTCACTTCCTACTCATGGACTTTTCTGATCTCTACAAGGTGGTACCACTCTCATATTCTAGCTCTTAATTATTTAGTATTTACTTTGTAAATAGTTTATATTTGCTTAGGTGCCTGTGTATTTTTTCTAAAAGAACATATGAACCTTGAGTCTGGTACCATTTTTGTCTTTATAGTACCCGCCTGAAGTACAGGACCTGGCATTTAGCAAATGTTGTTTGGTTTATTGATTTTTAAAAAAATTCAAAGTCTAAATGAATAGACCTGAGAGTAACAGATAGCTCAGAGGTTAGAGTGCCAGGCCAGGTTCAAATCTAGCTTCTTCAGATACTTCCTAGCTGTGTGACCCTGGATCACTTAACCCCATTTACCTAGCCTCTGCTGTTCTTCTCCTTTAGAATCTATGTTTAGCATCTATTCTAAGACAGAAGATAAAGATTTAAAAAATAATTTAAAAAAGTAAATGAATGACTGACCAGCTATAAGAAGATGACATGCGCCAGACAATGTGCTAAGAGCTTTAAAAATGTTATCTCATTTGATCCTCACAACAAAGCTGGGAAGTAACTGCTGTTATTTCCCTGGAATTGTAAAGCATGTCAGGGATGATGATGATGGGGATAAAGGGAAGAGGAATGAAACAGGCATTTTATTAAGCACCAACTATGTGCCAGAATGCTAAGTGCTTTACAAATACTATCTTACTGGATCCTGACCCATTAGTTGTGTGACCCTGGGGAATTGGAGAGAAATTGCCAAGAAATCCCCAAATTTGGTGGGACACAACCAAAATGACTGACCGACAACAATAAGAAGAACTACCTGTGCCAGACACTGTGCTAAGTGCTTTAACAGTATTCTCTCATTTGATCCTCACATCAGCTGGGAAGTAGCCACTTTTATTATCCTGGTTTTACAGTTAAAGAAACTGAGGCAAACAGAGGTTAAATGACTTGTCTGGAGTCACACAGCTAGTAAGTGCCTGAGGTTCTACATGAACTCAGGCCTCCCTGTTCTAGTCTCAGCTCTTTATCTTATCATTGTGCTACCTCATTACTTTGTTATTTTAAGATTTATTTTTATATATCATTAATATCATCATTATTAATTATTAAATAACTATAAATTGCTTATTGAGAATAATTATTAATTACTCAGCCAATTGTTAATCAAATAGTACAATAACAAATATTATTTTAAAATTTTTCTCTGACAATTGGCCTTTTCTAGTTTTAGAACATTAGGTTTGTACCTTCTCTTAGTTCTGTTGCTTAGTGTGATGGCTCTAGGCTTCACCTTATGTGTGAGTACCCTGGAGAATAAAATTTAGTTCCAGGATATGTCAGGAATTCTTTTTCCATCTTGGGCATTAATCCACAGGGGAAAAAACATGAGTGGTCAGCAAATAGACAAGTGAAAAAGAGAAATCTGGGCCTGTGCCCAAGATTAGAAAATGAATCGTCAGTTGCCAAGCCAGGATCAAAATTTCCCCTGCTGCCTCTCCCTTCCTCTTTTGCACATTTGAATAACTAATAACAATTCAATTGAGTAACTACTGGCATTCAATAAAAATGTGAAAGTGCCACTTTTTAGCTCTAGTCACAGAACATTTGATTTATTTAGTGTAAGGAACTCCCAATGAGGAAATTCCCTTTACCAATGCAGATGACTACTTTCTCTATAATTTATAATTTTAGTTGCCTGGGATGGGAAGAATTTGAGTGACTTATTTAGGACTCGAGGTTATATCATTTATATGTGTGTGTCAGTGAGGATCCCTCGTCTAATGATTCTTTTTCTAAGAATATTTTTCCTTGGGCTGGATAAAAGAAAATAATTGAATCAGAACTAGGCCCTTGTCCCCAAAGGTTTCCCTTTCCCTACCTCTCTGCTTTATATGTGGGATTTTCCTTCTGCCTCGGAGCATACACTGAAGGAAATGCCTTGGTGTATTGTCTGCTTCACAGTTTGAGATTTAAGGTGGCACAGTGGGCAGAGAGCTGGGCCTGGAGTTGGGAGAACCTGGCTTCAAATTTGGCCTTAAACACCTCCCACTCAACCCTATTTGCCTAGGCCTTGCCCTTTTCTCTTAAGAGTTGTTAAAACTAGGACAGGAAGAGGCTAAAGAAAAATGTATTAAAACAAAACAAAACAAAACAAAACGGGTTGTTTTTTATTCTTTCACATATCTTGGTAGAACTGAATAAATTTTGCTCTTTTCATGGCCAGGAATCCAGTTTCAGACATGGGGTCTTCTGCTAGTCTCCTGTGGTCTATGATGAGAAGTCCAAGGTGGGAAGAAAGGGGAGGGTAGAGATATAAGGAGAGTGTTTTTCACAGGTAGTCAGTTGAGAGTGCATTTATTCCTGCAATCTGTCTCCCTTTTTGGTTAGGATGCAAAGAAGAAGTATGACAAGGAGACAGAGAAGTACTGTGGTGTCTTGGAGAAACACTTGAACTTGTCTTCCAAGAAGAAGGAAGCTCATCTTCATGAGGTAAGGCTGCCATCTTTAACTCTTGCTTTTCAGAGGAATACTTTGAACTTTTGGGGGGTATACTTAGGATTTCCTTTGGGTAAGTCTGATTAGATTTTTAGTGACATGGAATGAACATATCCTTAATAAGAGGAGAATTCTTTCTTAAAAGTAAAATCTTATTCTCAAAATAAGTTGGAACAGAAATACTTTTTAAAAAACTCA
The DNA here is from genome assembly GCF_016433145.1 of Gracilinanus agilis. Taxonomy (NCBI): domain Eukaryota; kingdom Metazoa; phylum Chordata; class Mammalia; order Didelphimorphia; family Didelphidae; genus Gracilinanus; species Gracilinanus agilis. The sequence goes on along the minus strand of NC_058131.1, from coordinate 399,976,732 downwards.
GATTCTGTGCCCTAAAAGCATCTTCTTCTTGTACCAGTCTTCATGGGTTCTGTTTGTTGTAGGTCTACTATATTTTTTAAAAGAATACATTGGCATTTAAATCAAATCTCCAAGTATAATGTAAGTTTTTTTCCCTTTACTTTCCTCTTCTCTTTTCTTTTAAAACCTTTACCTTCCTTCTTAGAATCAATCTTGTGATTCCAAGTTCCAACGCAGAAGAAAAATAAGGACTAGGCAGTTAAGGTTAAATGATTTGTCCAGAGACACATGGCTGGGAAGTGTCTGAGGCCAGATTTGAACCCAGGTCCTCCTGTCTCCAAGCCTGGCCCTCAATTCCCTGAGCCACCTAGTTGACCCAACTATTTAATATTTGACTTTATATTTCTAGCTCCTAAGTAATTGCTTGTTGTTGGGTTGATTCTCCACCATAGATCAGTTGCTGTTTTTAAGCATTTTGATGCAATCCATGGGACGTTACATTCCATGCATTCATTTAGCAAGCATTTCTCCAGCTCTCTGCCAGCCTTTAGTGGGACAAAGACAAATATGAAACAAATTCCTCTTCAGGGGTGGGGGTGTGAGAAATAGGGAAACAACTTGTACATAGGAAATTGAAGTTGAATACAAATATTTGGAAAGGAGTTTCTCAGGGGAGGATGTGAATACAGGGGTGGGGAGTGGGAATCAGGATAGGTTTCCTTTAGGAGGTGGAGCTTGTGCTGAGCTTTTTCTTTAAACCTTTATCTTCTTAGAATTAATTGAGTAATGGTTCCTAGGCAGAAGAGTGATAAGGGCTAGGCAATTGGGGTTAAGTGACTTGCCCAGGGTCACACAGATAGGAAGATTTAAACCCAGGACTTCCCTCTAGGTCTGGCTCTCTGTCCATTGAGTCACCCAGCTGCCCCTTGGGCTGAGCTTTGAAGGAAGAAAAACATTCTGTGACTTGGAGGAGAGGAACAAATGCATTCTGGTCATGGGGGGACAGCTCCTGCAAAAATCCAGAGATGAGAGATGGAGGTTGCTGATGAGGAATAGTAATAAGGCTGGTTTGGTTGAAACGTATGGAATATGTCTGTAATTACCCTGAAAGGTGGGTGGGAGACAGATTGCAGAGGCCTTTAAAAGACAAACAGGAGAATTTCTGTTTTGTCCTTGAGGCAAGAGGAAGCCACTGGAGCTTACTGGGGATGTATTTAGACTTGTGCCTTTAGGAATATCATTCTGGCTGCTGTGTGGAGGATGTACTATATTGAGAAGAAGGGAGAAGAGAAGGAAATAAGTATTTATTATATAGCACCTAGTGTGTACCAGACACTATTTTTTAATGCATATGATCTCATTTGTTTCTAAAAACAACCCTGTGAGGCAGGTACTATTAATATTCCCATTTTACAGATGAGAAAACACAGACAAGCTGATTGCTCAGGATCATCCAGCTAGTTAATGTCCCAGACTAGATTTGAACTTGGGTCTTTATGATGTAGACCAGTTGGAAAACAGTTATCTGCTGAATGCTTGTAGTGGTTGTAGAAAGGAGGAAAGGTCTGAGATATGTTGTGGAGGGACAGTCAACAATGCCTGGCCACTGCTCAAACACAAAGAGGTGTGATTTTTAGGCTATTCCACTTGCAGGTGAAATGACCATTTGACCTCATGGTTGAACATGATGAATTTTGACTAAGTTTTCTGTCCATTTGTAGCTTAAATGCTGATCTCCCAGTTCTATTCTGTGGGAAATGATCATTAATAATAATTAATTTTATTCTGAGAGATTTCATCAGTGACAATAAGATTGAGTCCACAGTAGAGACCTGAGGACGATGATTTCAGGGGTTGTCCAGTTAGAATCCTTCCCTGCTTCTTCCAATTTGCTAAATATCCTTGAGCCATTCAATTCCCATATAGCTATTCTTCAGTTCTCTTCTCTGTGAAATGCTAATAAGTGGGGTTATGTGGAATAACTAGAAAATCAGAGCTGGAATTAGGGGGATCTGAGTTAAAATCCCAAATCTCAATATTAATGATGAAAATGATAACAATAATGATATTAATAATAGGTGTTGGTACCTTAAGGTTTTCAAAGAGCTTTGAAAATATTATCTCATCAGAATAATCCTGCAAGTCAAGTGCTATTATCCTCATTTTATTGTTCAAACCCCTTTGGGGTGTTTTTGGCAAAGATGCTGGAGCAGTTTGCCATTTCCTTCTCTGGCTCATTTTACAGATGAGGAAATTGAGGCAGACAGAGAGTAAAGGAGTTGTCCAGGTTCATACAGCTATTAAGTATTTGAGTTCAGGCTTTCTGGGTTCCAGGACTCTATCAATTATGCCACGTAGTGGCACACTACCTTGTATGACCTTGGATAAGTCACTTAACCTCTTGGGCCTAAGTTTCCTCTTTTGTGAAATGACTTTTGGTTGGACTAGATGATTTCTAAGAGGCTTCTATCTCTGAATCTATGATCTTGTGATTGGTTGAGGTCTTAAAGAAATTTGAGGAGAAAATGAGAAAAAAAACCCCAACCAAAATAAATGCAATTCAGCTAACAAGACTTGGATCCCTACTGTTTATAGTGGTACTATTGGGGATGCAAAGTAAGGGGACTCTACCATCCCCTTATCCTTGAAACAGTCTAGATGAGAAAACAGGGCTATATGTAGATAAAATGTTTTAGGTAAGGCATAAGATTTGTATTCAAATCTTGTCTCAGATAGTTTACTAGCACTGTGACCCTGGATAAGTAACTTACTCTCTTCTAGCCTTAGTTTTCCCATTTGTAAAATGGCCTCTAATGGACCCTTCTGGCTCTATGGTGTTCATCCTATGATATTAAATTTGATCAGATTCAGACATAAGTACATTAATCAGGATGACTCATCTTCTTGAGTTCAAATTCAGTCTCATATCTCTATTAGCTGTGTGACTCTGGGCAAGTCACTTAACCCTGTTTGCCTCAGTATCCCCAGAGCTAGAGAAGAAAATGGCAAACCATTCCAGTATCTTTGCCAAGAAACCCCCAAATTGGGTCATGAAAAATCTGACACTACTGAAAAAAACCACTGAACAACAACAATAATAATGAATAATAATAACTAGATTTTTTTTAGTGCTTTTATGATTTCCAAAGTTGTATTTAGAAATGCTATCTCATAGCTATCCTGGGAGGTAGGTATTATTATTATTATTATTGTTATTATTGTTATTATTATTATTGTTATTATTCCCATTTTGTGGATGAGAAAATAAAGTATAGAAAGGGTCAGGAGGCAGCTGGATTTGAACTCAGATCTTCCTAACTCCAGGTCCAGGGCACGATCCACAGTGCCAGGAAGCTGCCTCTGCCCAACTTTGCAGTTGCAAAAAAGGTGTGAGGCAGTGATGATAGGGATGGGGTCTCATTTGGTCCTAAGAGGTCTTTGATCAGATGAAATAATGATTGTAAAGCACTTAGCTCGCTTCCTGAAACATAAAAGGTGCTTTATTCAGTCAATAACATTCATTAAGCATCTACGTAAATGTGTATTATTATTATTGTCTTCAGGAAAAGCAAATAAAAAAATAGCTGTTCAGTTTGCCAGTGAACCTCAGACTCAGAAGAGGCAGCTCTTGCATCCTGGTGGGCATGATTTTTTTCCTTAGGACAAAACCCTAGGTGGACTGTGGGTAATTATATCATGGCTATAAGGGAGTTTGGAGAAAGGACCTTTACCAAGTTGCAAGAACTATTTCTCAAATGGTTGGTTTACAGAATTGTTGGACACCACTGCCATCTTGTGGTAATGAGTAAGAAAAACCTCAGTGTAAAAGCTTGGGAATCCAGGCATCCAATAAGGAGTTTGGACTAGATGGTCTCTGAAGTACATTCTCATTCTTAAGGTTGAGGCTCAAGCAGCTAGGTATTGTGGCTGATTGGAGTGTTCCACTGGGGAAACTGGAGTTCAAATGATGCCTCAGATACTTAACTAGTTCTGTGTCCTGGGGCAAGTCACCAAGCCTCTTCTTTTAGCCTCTGTTTCCTCCTTTGTAAAACAGAGATAATAGAAGCATCTATTTCACAGGGTTGCTGTGAGGATCAAATGAGATCTACAAAAGTGTGGAGAACATTTTGGAAAACTTACCAAATCTATGATACTTTCCACTAAAGAAATCCCAGTTGACACACTGTAGCAAAAAGCCTGCTAACTCTGGAGTTCTAGGACCCAAGTGCCAATTTTCGATTGACTGCTTTTCATTAGCTGTGTAATCTCTCTGTTTCTCAATTTCCTCTGTCGTGTGTGTGTGTGTGTGTGTGTGTGTG